>NW_025229009.1:9747-12285 GCF_018294505.1 Triticum aestivum
GTCAGTCATCAACACTCACATATTCGGCCGATTCTAGTCCGTTCCATGCACTATTACTCAGCGTTTTGGGGATCCAGAGCAATTTCCACGATTGATGAACCCCGGGGTGCGTTTATGTGTCCGTCGTCAACACTGACAGTTTTGGCCAATTCTGACATGTTTCGTGGACTATTACTCACCGTTTTGGGGTACTGAAGCGATTTCCATAGGTTTTGAACCCCCAAGGTGTGCTTACGTGTCGGTCATCAACACTCGCAGTTTTGGCCGATTCTGGCCCGTTTCATGGACTATTACTCACCGTTTTGGGGTCCCAAAGCGATTTCCATGGTTGTCGACCTCCAAGGTGTGCTCATGTGTCGGTCATCAACAATCACAGTTTGGGTCGATTCTTGCCCATTTCTTGGACTATTACCCTATTTTGGGGTCTCGGAGTCATTTCCACGATTGACGAACCCCAGGGTGCGTTTACGTGTCGGTCATCAACACTCACATATTCGGCTGAGTCGTGTCCGTTTCATGCACTATTACTCAGTGTTTGGGGGACCCAGAGCGATTTCCACGATTGATGAACCCCGGGTGCGTTTATGTGTCCGTCGTCAACACTCACAGTTTTGTCCAATTCTGACCTGTTTCATGGACTATTACTCACCATTTTGGTGTCCCGAAGCGATTTCCATAGTTGTTGAACTCCAAGGTGTGCTTACGTGTTGGTCATCAACACTCGCAGTTTTGGCCGATTCTGGCCCGTTTCATGGACTATTACTCACCGTATGGGGGTCCCAAAGTGATCTCCATGGTTGTCGAACTCCAAGATGCGCTTACGTGTCGGTCATCAAGAATCACAATTTGGGCCGATTCTGGCCCGTTTCTTGGACTATTACTCTATTTTGGGGTCTCGGAGTCATTTCCACGATTGAGGAACCCCGGGGTGCGTTTACGTGTCGGTCATCAACACTCACATATTCGGCCGATTCTAGTCTGTTTCATGCACTATTACTTAGCGTTTTGGGGATCCAGAGCAATTTCCACGATTGATGAACCCCGGGGTGTGTTTATGTGTTCGTCGTCAACACTGACAGTTTTGGCCAATTCTGATATGTTTCCTGGACTATTACTCACCATTTTGGAGTCCTGAAGCGATTTCCATAGGTTGTGAACCCCCAAGGTGTGCTTACGTGTCGGTCATCAACACTCGCAGTTTTGGCCGATTCTGGCCCGTTTCATGGACTATTACACACCGTTTTGGGGTCCCAAAGCGATTTCCATGGTTGTCGACCTCCAAGGTGCGCTCATGTGTCGGTCATCAACAATCACAGTTTGGGTCGATTCTTGCCCGTTTCTTGGACTATTACCCTATTTTGGGGTCTCGGAGTCATTTCCACGATTGACGAACCCCAGGGTGCATTTACGTGTCGGTCATCAACACTCACATATTCGGCTGAATCGTGTCCGTTTCGTGCACTATTACTCAGTGTTTTGGGGACCCAGAGCGATTTCCACGATTGATGAACCCCGGGTGTGTTTATGTGTCCGTTGTCAACACTCACAGTTTTGTCCAATTTTGACCTGTTTCATGGACTATTACTCACCGTTTTGGGGTCCCGAAGCGATTTCCATAGTTGCTGAACTCCAAGGTGTGCTTACGTGTTGGTCATCAACACTCGCAGTTTTGCCCGATTCTGGCCCGTTTCATGGACTATTACTCACCGTATGGGGGTCCCAAAGCGATCTCCATGGTTGTCGAACTCCAAGATGCGCTTGCGTGTCGGTCATCAAGAATCACAATTTGGGCCGATTCTCGCCCGTTTCTTGGACTATTACCCTATTTTGGGGTCTCGGAGTCATTTCCACGATTGAGGAACCCCGGGGTGCGTTTACGTGTCGGTCATCAACACTCACATATTCGGCCGATTCTAGTCTGTTTCATGCACTATTACTCAGCGTTTTGGGGACCCAGAGCGATTTTCATGATTGATGATCCCCGGGTGCGTTTATGTGTCCGTCATCAACACTCATGGTTTTGGCCAATCCTGACATGTTTCGTGGATTATTACTCACAGTTTTGTCGTCCCAAAGCGATTTCCATAGTTGGTGAACCCCAAGATGTGCTTACGTGTTGGTCATCAACACTCGCAGTTTTGGCCGATTCTGGCCCGTTTCATGGACTATTACTCTCCGTTTTGGGGTCCCAAAGCAATATCCATGGTGGTCGAACTCCAAGGTGTGCTTATGTGTCGGTCATCAAGAATCACAGTTTGGGCAAATTCTGGCCCGTTTCATGGACTATTACTCTATTTTGGGTTCTCGGAGTAATTTCCACGATTGACGAACCCCGGGGTGCGTTTACGTGTCGGTCATCAACACTCACATATTCGGCCGATTCCAGTCCGTTTCATGCACTATTACTCAGCGTTTTGGGGATCCAGAGCAATTTGCACGATTGGTAACCCTGGGGTGCGTTTACTTGTCGGTCATCAAGAATCACAGTTTGGGCCGATTCTGGCCCGTTTCTTGGACTATTACTCTACTTTGGGGTGT
>NW_025229009.1:12295-12760 GCF_018294505.1 Triticum aestivum
ACATATTCGGCCGATTCTAGTCCGTTTCATGCACTATTACTCAGCGTTTTGGGGATCCAGAGCAATTTGCACGATTGGTAACCCTGGGGTGCGTTTACTTGTCGGTCATCAAGAATCACAGTTTGGGCCGATTCTGGCCCGTTTCTTGGACTATTACTCTACTTTGGGGTGTCGAAGTCATTTCCACGATTAACGAACCCCGAGGTGCGTTTACGTGTCGGTCATCAACACTCACATATTCGGCCGATTCTAGTCCGTTTCATGCACTATTACTCAGCGTTTTATGGACCCAGAGCGATTTGCATGATTGATGATCCCCGGGTGCGTTTATGTGTCCGTCGTCAACACTCACGGTTTTGGCCAATCCTGACATGTTTCGTGGATTATTACTCACAGTTTTGTGGTCCCGAAGCGATTTCCATAGTTGGTGAACCCCAAGGTGTGCTTATGTGTTGGTCATCAACA
>NW_025229009.1:12770-14017 GCF_018294505.1 Triticum aestivum
TGGACTATTACTCACCGTTTTGGGGTCCCAAAGCGATTTCCATGGTTGTCGACCTCCAAGGTGCGCTCATGTGTCGGTCATCAACAATCACAGTTTGGGTCGATTCTTGCCCGTTTCTTGGACTATTACCGTATTATGGGGTCTCGGAGTCATTTCCACGATTGACGAACCCCAGGGTGCGTTTACGTGTCGGTCATCAACACTCACATATTCGGCCGATTCTAGGCCGTTTCATGCACTATTACTCTGCGTTTTTGGGACCCAGAGCAATTTGCACGATTGGTGAACCCCGGGGTGCGTTTATGTGTCCGTCGTCAACACTGACAGTTTTGGCCAATTCTGACATGTTTCGTGGACTTACTCACCGTTTTGTGGTCCCAAAGCGATTTCCATAGTTGTTGAACCCCAAGGTGTTCTTACGTGTTGGTCATTAACACTCGCAGTTTAGGCCGATTTTGGCCCGTTTCATGGACTATTACTCACCGTTTTGGGGTCCCAAAGCAATCTCCATGGTTGTCGAACCCCAAGGTGCGCTTACTTGTCGGTCATCAAGAATCACAGTTTGGGCCGATTCTGGCCCGTTTCTTGGACTATTACTCTATTTTGGGGTCTCGGAGTCATTTCCACGATTGACGAACCCCAAGGTGCGTTTATGTGTCAGTCATCAACACTCACATATTCGGCCGATTCTAGTCCGTTCCATGCACTATTACTCAGCGTTTTGGGGATCCAGAGCAATTTCCACGATTGATGAACCCCGGGGTGCGTTTATGTGTCCGTCGTCAACACTGACAGTTTTGGCCAATTCTGACATGTTTCGTGGACTATTACTCACCGTTTTGGGGTACTGAAGCGATTTCCATAGGTTTTGAACCCCCAAGGTGTGCTTACGTGTCGGTCATCAACACTCGCAGTTTTGGCCGATTCTGGCCCGTTTCATGGACTATTACTCACCGTTTTGGGGTCCCAAAGCGATTTCCATGGTTGTCGACCTCCAAGGTGTGCTCATGTGTCGGTCATCAACAATCACAGTTTGGGTCGATTCTTGCCCATTTCTTGGACTATTACCCTATTTTGGGGTCTCGGAGTCATTTCCACGATTGACGAACCCCAGGGTGCGTTTACGTGTCGGTCATCAACACTCACATATTCGGCTGAGTCGTGTCCGTTTCATGCACTATTACTCAGTGTTTGGGGGACCCAGAGCGATTTCCACGATTGATGAACCCCGGGTGCGTTTATGTGTC
>NW_025229009.1:14027-19846 GCF_018294505.1 Triticum aestivum
CAGCGTTTTATGGACCCAGAGCGATTTGCATGATTGATGATCCCCGGGTGCGTTTATGTGTCCGTCGTCAACACTCACGGTTTTGGCCAATCCTGACATGTTTCGTGGATTATTACTCACAGTTTTGTGGTCCCGAAGCGATTTCCATAGTTGGTGAACCCCAAGGTGTGCTTATGTGTTGGTCATCAACATTGACAGTTTTGGCCAATTCTGACATGTTTCGTGGACTATTACTCACCGTTTTGGGGTCCCGAAGCGATTTCCATAGGTTTTGAACCCCCAAGGTGTGCTTGCGTGTCGGTCATCAACACTCGTAGTTTGGGCCGATTCTGGCCCGTTTCATGGACTATTACTCACCGTATGGGGGTCCCAAAGCGATCTCCATGGTTGTCGAACTCCAAGATGCGCTTGCGTGTCGGTCATCAAGAATCACAATTTGGGCCGATTCTCGCCCGTTTCTTGGACTATTACCCTATTTTGGGGTCTCGGAGTCATTTCCACGATTGAGGAACCCCGGGGTGCGTTTACGTGTCGGTCATCAACATTCACATATTCGGCCGATTCTAGTCTGTTTCATGCACTATTACTCAGCGTTTTGGGGACCCAGAGCGATTTTCATGATTGATGATCCCCGGGTGCGTTCATGTGTCCGTCGTCAACACTCACGGTTTTGGCCAATCCTGACATGTTTCGTGGATTATTACTCACAGTTTTGTGGTCCCAAAGCGATTTCCATAGTTGGTGAGCCCCAAGGTGTGCTTATGTGTTGGTCATCAACACTCGCAGTTTTGGCCGATTCTGGCCCGTTTCATGGACTATTACTCACCGTTTTGGGGTCCCAAAGCGATTTCCATGGTTGTCGACCTCCAAGGTGCGCTCATGTGTTGGTCATCAACAATCATAGTTTGGGTCGATTCTTGCCCGTTTCTTGGACTATTACCCTATTTTGGGGTCTCGGAGTCATTTCCGCGATTGATGAACCCCAGGGTGCGTTTACGTGTCGGTCATCAACACTCACATATTCGGCTGAATCGTGTCCGTTTCTTGCACTATTACTCAGTGTTTTGGGGACCCAGAGCGATTTCCACGATTGATGAACCCCGGGTGCGTTTATGTGTCCGTCGTCAACACTCACAGTTTTGTCCAATTCTAACCTGTTTCATGGACTATTACTCACCGTTTTGGGGTCCCGAAGCGATTTCCATAGTTGTTGAACTCCAAGGTGTGCTTATGTGTTGATCATCAACACTCGCAGTTTTGGCCGATTCTAGCCCGTTTCATGGACTATTAATCACCGTTTTGGGGTCCCAAAGCGATCTCCATGGTTGTCGAACTCCAAGGTGCGCTTACTTGTCGGTCATCAAGAATCACAGTTTGGGCCGATTCTGGCCCGTTTCTTGGACTATTACTCTACTTTGGGGTGTCGGAGTCATTTCCACGATTAACGAACCCCGAGGTGCGTTTACGTGTCGGTCATCAACACTCACATATTCGGCCGATTATAGTCCATTTCATGCACTATTACTCAGCGTTTTGGGGATCCAGAGCAATTTCCACAATTGATGAACCCCGTGGTGCGTTTATGTGTCCGTCGTCAACATTGACAGTTTTGGCCAATTCTGACATGTTTCGTGGACTATTACTCACCGTTTTGGGGTCCTGAAGCGATTTCCATAGGTTTTGAACCCCCAAGGTGTGCTTGCGTGTCGGTCATCAACACTCGTAGTTTGGGCCGATTCTGGCCGGTTTCATGGACCACTACTCACCGTTTTGGGGTCCCAAAGCGATTTCCATGGTTGTCGACCTCCAAGGTGCGCTCATGTGTCGGTCATCAACAATCACAGTTTGGGTCGATTCTTGCCCGTTTCTTGGACTATTACCCTATTTTGGGGTCTCGGAGTCATTTCCACGATTGACGAACCCCAGGGTGCGTTTACGTGTCGGTCATCAACACTCACATATTCGGCTGAATCGTGTCCGTTTCGTGCACTATTACTCAGTGTTTTGGGGACCCAGAGCGATTTCCACGATTGATGAACCCCGGGTGTGTTTATGTGTCCGTCGTCAACACTCACAGTTTTGTCCAATTTTGACCTGTTTCATGGACTATTACTCACCGTTTTGGGGTCCCGAAGCGATTTCCATAGTTGTTGAACTCCAAGGTGTGCTTACGTGTTGGTCATCAACACTCACAGTTTTGCCCGATTCTGGCCCGTTTCATGGACTATTACTCACCGTATGGGGGTCCCAAAGCGATCTCCATGGTTGTCGAACTCCAAGATGCGCTTACGTGTCGGTCATCAAGAATCACAATTTGGGCTGATTCTCGCCCGTTTCTTGGACTATTACTCTATTTTGGGGTCTCGGAGTCATTTCCACGATTGAGGAACCCCGGGGTGCGTTTACGTGTCGGTCATCAACATTCACATATTCGGCCGATTCTAGTCTGTTTCATGCACTATTACTCAGCGTTTTGGGGACCCAGAGCGATTTTCATGATTGATGAACCCCGGGTGCGTTTATGTGTCCGTCGTCAACACTCACGGTTTTGGCCAATCCTGACATGTTTCGTGGATTATTACTCACAGTTTTGTCGTCCCAAAGCGATTTCCATAGTTGGTGAACCCCAAGATGTGCTTACGTGTTGGTCATCGACACTCGCAGTTTTGGCCGATTCTGGCCCGTTTCATGGACTATTACTCTCCGTTTTGGGGTCCCAAAGCGATATCCATGGTGGTCGAACTCCAAGGTGTGCTTATGTGTCGGTCATCAAGAATCACAGTTTGGGCCAATTCTGGCCCGTTTCATGGACTATTACTCTATTTTGGGTTCTCAGAGTAATTTCCACGATTGACGAACCCCGGGGTGCGTTTACGTGTCGGTCATCAACACTCACATATTCGGCTGAATCGTGTCCGTTTCGTGCACTATTACTCAGTGTTTTGGGGACCCAGAGCGATTTCCACGATTGATGAACCCCGGGTGCGTTTATGTGTCCGTCGTCAACACTCACAGTTTTGTCCAATTCTAACCTGTTTCATGGACTATTACTCACCGTTTTGGGGTCCCGAAGCGATTTCCATAGTTGTTGAACTCCAAGGTGTGGTTACGTCTTGATCATCAACACTCGCTGTTTTGGCCGATTCTAGCCCGTTTCATGGACTATTAATCACCGTTTTGGGGTCCCAAAGCGATCTCCATGGTTGTCGAACTCCAAGGTGCGCTTACTTGTCGGTCATCAAGAATCACAGTTTGGGCCGATTCTGGCCCGTTTCTTGGACTATTGCTCTACTTTGGGGTGTCGGAGTCATTTCCACGATTAACGAACCCCGAGGTGCGTTTACGTGTCGGTCATCAACACTCACATATTCGGCCGATTCTAGTCCGTTTCATGCACTATTACTCAGCGTTTTATGGACCCAGAGCGATTTTCATGATTGATGATCCCCGGGTGCGTTTATGTGTCCGTCGTCAACACTCACGGTTTTGGCCAATCCTGACATGTTTCGTGGATTATTACTCACAGTTTTGTGGTCCCGAAGCGATTTCCATAGTTGGTGAACCCCAAGGTTTGCTTATGTGTTGGTCATCAACACTCGCAGTTTTGGCCGATTCTGGCCCGTTTCATGCACTACTACTCACCGTTTTGGGGTCCCAAAGCGATTTCCATGGTTGTCGACCTCCAAGGTGCGCTCATGTGTTGGTCATCAACAATCATAGTTTGGGTCGATTCTTGCCCGTTTCTTGGACTATTACCCTATTTTGGGGTCTTAGAGTCATTTCCATGATTGATGAACCCCAGGGTGCGTTTACGTGTCGGTCATCAACACTCACATATTCGGCTGAATCGTGTCCGTTTCGTGCACTATTACTCAGTGTTTTGGGGACCCAGAGCGATTTCCACGATTGATGAACCCCGGGTGCGTTTATGTGTCCGTCGTCAACACTCACAGTTTTGTCCAATTCTAACCTGTTTCATGGACTATTACTCACCGTTTTGGGGTCCCGAAGCGATTTCCATAGTTGTTGAACTCCAAGGTGTGCTTACGTGTTGATCATCAACACTCGCAGTTTTGGCCGATTCTGGCCCGTTTCATGGACTATTAATCACCGTTTTGGGGTCCCAAAGCGATCTCCATGGTTGTCGAACTCCAAGGTGCGCTTACTTGTCGGTCATCAAGAATCACAGTTTGGGCCGATTCTGGCCCGTTTCTTGGACTATTGCTCTACTTTGGGGTGTCGGAGTCATTTCCACGATTAACGAACCCCGAGGTGTGTTTACGTGTCGGTCATCAACACTCACATATTCGGCCGATTCTAGTCCGTTTCATGCACTATTACTCAGCGTTTTATGGACCCAGAGCGATTTTCATGATTGATGATCCCCGGGTGCGTTTATGTGTCCGTCGTCAACACTCACGGTTTTGGCCAATCCTGACATGTTTCGTGGATTATTACTCACAGTTTTGTGGTCCCGAAGCGATTTCCATAGTTGGTGAACCCCAAGGTGTGCTTATGTGTTGGTCATCAACACTCGCAGTTTTGGCCGATTCTGGCCCGTTTCATGGACTACTACTCACCGTTTTGGGGTCCCAAAGCGATTTCCATGGTTGTCGACCTCTAAGGTGCGCTCATGTGTTGGTCATCAACAATCATAGTTTGGGTCGATTCTTGCCCGTTTCTTGGACTATTACCCTATTTTGGGGTCTCAGAGTCATTTCCACGATTGATGAACCCCAGGGTGCGTTTACGTGTCGGTCATCAACACTCACATATTCGGCTGAATCGTGTCCGTTTCGTGCACTATTACTCAGTGTTTTGGGGACCCAGAGCGATTTCCACGATTGATGAACCCCGGGTGCGTTTATGTGTCCGTCGTCAACACTCACAGTTTTGTCCAATTCTAACCTGTTTCATGGACTATTACTCACCGTTTTGGGGTCCCGAAGCGATTTCCATAGTTGTTGAACTCCAAGGTGTGCTTACGTGTTGATCATCAACACTCGCAGTTTTGGCCGATTCTAGCCTGTTTCATGGACTATTAATCACCGTTTTGGGGTCCCAAAGCGATCTCCATGGTTGTCGAACTCCAAGGTGCGCTTACTTGTCGGTCATCAAGAATCACAGTTTGGGCCGATTCCGGCCCATTTCTTGGACTATTACTCTACTTTGGGGTGTCGGAGTCATTTCCACGATTAACGAACCCCGAGGTGCGTTTACGTGTCGGTCATCAACACTCACATATTCGGCCGACTCTAGTCCGTTTCATGCACTATTACTCAGCGTTTTGGGGATCCAGAGCAATTTCCACGATTGATGAACCCCGTGGTGCGTTTATGTGTCCGTCGTCAACGTTGACAGTTTTGGCCAATTCTGACATGTTTCGTGGACTATTAGTCACCGTTTTGGGGTCTTGAAGCGATTTCCATAGGTTTTGAACCCCCAAGGTGTGCTTGCGTGTCGGTCATCAACACTCGCAGTTTTGGCCGATTCTGGCCCGTTTCATGGACTATTACTCACCGTTTTGGGGTCCCAAAGCGATTTCCATGGTTGTCGACCTCCAAGGTGCGCTCATGTGTCGGTCATCAACAATCATAGTTTGGGTCGATTCTTGCCCGTTTCTTGGACTATTACCCTATTTTGGGGTCTCGGAGTCATTTCCATGATTGACGAACTCCAGGGTGCGTTTACGTGTCGGTCATCAACACTCACATATTCGGCTGAATCGTGTCCGTTTCGTGCACTATTACTCAGTGTTTTGGGGACCCAGAGCGATTTCCACGATTAATGAACCCCGGGTGCGTTTATGTGTCCGTCGT
>NW_025229009.1:19856-30733 GCF_018294505.1 Triticum aestivum
TATTACTCACAGTTTTGTGGTCCCGAAGCGATTTCCATAGTTGGTGAACCCCAAGGTGTGCTTATGTGTTGGTCATCAACACTCGCAGTTTTGGCCGATTCTGGCCCGTTTCATGGACTATTACTCACCGTTTTGGGGTCCCAGAGCGATTTCCATGGTTGTCGACCTCCAAGGTGCGCTCATGTGTTGGTCATCAACAATCATAGTTTGGGTCGATTCTTGCCCGTTTCTTGGACTAGTACCCTATTTTGGGGTCTCGGAGTCATTTCCACGATTGATGAACCCCAGGGTGCGTTTACGTGTCGGTCATCAACACTCACATATTCGGCTGAATCGTGTCCGTTTCGTGCACTATTACTCAGTGTTTTGGGGACCCAGAGCGATTTCCACGATTGATGAACCCCGGGTGCGTTTATGTGTCCGTCATCAACACTCACAGTTTTGTCCAATTCTAACCTGTTTCATGGACTATTACTCACCGTTTTGGGGTCCCGAAGCGATTTCCATAGTTGTTGAACTCCAAGGTGTGCTTACGTGTTGATCATCAACACTCGCAGTTTTGGCCGATTCTAGCCCGTTTCATGGACTATTAATCACCGTTTTGGGGTCCCAAAGCGATCTCCATGGTTGTCGAACTCCAAGGTGCACTTACTTGTCGGTCATCAAGAATCACAGTTTGGGCCGATTCTGGCCCGTTTCTTGGACTATTACTCTACTTTGGGGTGTCGGAGTCATTTCCACGATTAACGAACCCCGAGGTGCGTTTACGTGTCGGTCATCAACACTCACATATTCGGCCGATTATAGTCCATTTCATGCACTATTACTCAGCGTTTTGGGGATCCAGAGCAATTTCCACAATTGATGAACCCCGTGGTGCGTTTATGTGTCTGTCGTCAACATTGACAGTTTTGGCCAATTCTGACATGTTTCGTGGACTATTACTCACCGTTTTGGGGTCCCGAAGCGATTTCCATAGGTTTTGAACCCCCAAGGTGTGCTTGCGTGTCGGTCATCAACACTCGTAGTTTGGGCCGATTCTGGCCCGTTTCATGGACTATTACTCACCGTTTTGGGGTCCCAAAGCGATTTCCATGGTTGTCGACCTCCAAGGTGCGCTCATGTGTTGGTCATCAACAATCACAGTTTGGGTCGATTCTTGCCCGTTTCTTGGACTATTACCCTATTTTGGGGTCTCGGAGCATTTCCACGATTGACGAACCCCAGGGTGCGTTTACGTGTCGGTCATCAACACTCACATATTCGGCTGAATCGTGTCCGTTTCGTGCACTATTACTCAGTGTTTTGGGGACCCAGAGCGATTTCCACGATTGATGAACCCCGGGTGTGTTTATGTGTCCGTCGTCAACACTCACAGTTTTGTCCAATTTTGACCTGTTTCATGGACTATTACTCACCGTTATGGGGTCCCGAAGCGATTTCCATAGTTGTTGAACTCCAAGGTGTGCTTACGTGTTGGTCATCAACACTCACAGTTTTGCCCGATTCTGGACCGTTTCATGGACTATTACTCACCGTATGGGGGTCCCAAAGCGATCTCCATGGTTGTCGAACTCGAAGATGCGCTTACGTGTCGGTCATCAAGAATCAGAATTTGGGCCGATTCTCGCCCGTTTCTTGGACTATTACTCTATTTTGGGGTCTCGGAGTCATTTCCACGATTGAGGAACCCCGGGGTGCGTTTACGCGTCGGTCATCAACATTCACATATTCGGCCGATTCTAGTCTGTTTCATGCACTATTACTCAGCGTTTTGGGGACCCAGAGCGATTTTCATGATTGATGAACCCCGGGTGCGTTTATGTGTCCGTCGTCAACACTCACGGTTTTGGCCAATCCTGACATGTTTCGTGGATTATTACTCACAGTTTTGTGGTCCCGAAGCGATTTCCATAGTTGGTGAACCCCAAGGTGTGCTTATGTGTTGGTCATCAACACTCGAAGTTTTGGCCGATTCTGGCCCGTTTCATGGACTATTACTCACCGTTTTGGGGTCCCAAAGCGATTTCCATGGTTGTCGACCTCCAAGGTGCGCTCATGTGTGGGTCATCAACAATCATAGTTTGGGTCGATTCTTGCCCGTTTCTTGGACTATTACCCTATTTTGGGGTCTCGGAGTCATTTCCACGATTGACGAACCGCAGGGTGCGTTTACGTGTCGGTCATCAACACTCACATATTCGGCTGAATCGTGTCCGTTTCGTGCACTATTACTCAGTGTTTTGGGGACCCAGAGCGATTTCCACGATTGATGAACCCCGGGTGCGTTTATGTGTCCGTCGTCAACACTCACAGTTTTGTCCAATTCTAACCTGTTTCATGGACTATTACTCACCGTTTTGGGGTCCCGAAGCGATTTCCATAGTTGTTGAACTCCAAGGTGTGCTTACGTGTTGATCATCAACACTCGCAGTTTTGGCCGATTCTAGCCCGTTTCATGGACTATTAATCACCGTTTTGGGGTCCCAAAGCGATCTCCATGGTTGTCGAACTCCAAGGTGCGCTTACTTGTCGGTCATCAAGAATCACAGTTTGGGCCGATTCTGGCCCGTTTCTTGGACTATTGCTCTACTTTGGGGTGTCGGAGTCATTTCCACGATTAAGGAACCCCGAGGTGCGTTTACGTGTCGGTCATCAACACTCACATATTCGGCCGATTCTAGTCCGTTTCATGCACTATTACTGAGCGTTTTATGGACCCAGAGCGATTTTCATGATTGATGATCCCCGGGTGCGTTCATGTGTCCGTCGTCAACACTCACGGTTTTGGCCAATCCTGACATGTTTCGTGGATTATTACTCACAGTTTTGTGGTCCCGAAGCGATTTCCATAGTTGGTGAACCCCAAGGTGTGCTTATGTGTTGGTCATCAACACTCGCAGTTTTGGCCGATTCTGGCCCGTTTCATGGACTATTACTCACCGTTTTGGGGTCCCAAAGCGATTTCCATGGTTGTCGACCTCCAAGGTGCGCTCATGTGTTGGTCATCAACAATCATAGTTTGGGTCGATTCTTGCCCGTTTCTTGGACTATTACCCTATTTTGGGGTCTCGGAGTCATTTCCGCGATTGATGAACCCCAGGGTGCGTTTACGTGTCGGTCATCAACACTCACATATTCGGCTGAATCGTGTCCGTTTCGTGCACTATTACTCAGTGTTTTGGGGACCCAGAGCGATTTCCACGATTGATGAACCCCGGGTGCGTTTATGTGTCCGTCGTCAACACTCACAGTTTTGTCCAATTCTAACCTGTTTCATGGACTATTACTCACCGTTTTGGGGTCCCGAAGTGATTTCCATAGTTGTTCAACTCCAAGGTGTGCTTACGTGTTGATCATCAACACTCACAGTTTTGGCCGATTCTAGCCCGTTTCATGGACTATTAATCACCGTTTTGGGGTCCCAAAGCGATCTCCATGGTTGTCGAACTCCAAGGTGCGCTTACTTGTCGGTCATCAAGAATCACAGTTTGGGCCGATTCTGGCCCGTTTCTTGGACTATTACTCTACTTTGGGGTGTCGGAGTCATTTCCACGATTAACGAACCCCGAGGTGCGTTTACGTGTCGGTCATCAACACTCACATATTCGGCCGATTATAGTCCATTTCATGCACTATTACTCAGCATTTTGGGGATCCAGAGCAATTTCCACAATTGATGAACCCCGTGGTGCGTTTATGTGTCCCTCGTCAACATTGACAGTTTTGGCCAATTCTGACATGTTTCGTGGACTATTACTCACCGTTTTGGGGTCCTGAAGCGATTTCCATAGGTTTTGAACCCCCAAGGTGTGCTTGCGTGTCGGTCATCAACACTCGTAGTTTGGGCCGATTCTGGCCCGTTTCATGGACTATTACTCACCGTTTTGGGGTCCCAAAGCGATTTCCATGGTTGTCGACCTCCAAGGTGCGCTCATGTGTCGGTCATCAACAATCACAGTTTGGGTCGATTCTTGCCCGTTTCTTGAACTATTACCCTATTTTGGGGTCTCGGAGTCATTTCCACGATTGACGAACCCCAGGGTGCGTTTACGTGTCGGTCATCAACACTCACATATTCGGCTGAATCGTGTCCGTTTCGTGCACTATTACTCAGTGTTTTGGGGACCCAGAGCGATTTCCACGATTGATGAACCCCGGGTGTGTTTATGTGTCCGTCGTCAATACTAACAGTTTTGTCCAATTTTGACCTGTTTCATGGACTATTACTCACCGTTTTGGGGTCCCGAAGCGATTTCCATAGTTGTTGAACTCCAAGGTGTGCATACGTGTTGATCATCAACAATCGCAGTTTTGGCCGATTCTAGCCCGTTTCATGGACTATTAATCACCGTTTTGGGGTCCCAAAGCGATCTCCATGGTTGTCGAACTCCAAGGTGCGCTTACTTGTCGGTCATCAAGAATCACAGTTTGGGCCGATTCTGGCCCGTTTCTTGGACTATTGCTCTACTTTGGGGTGTCGGAGTCATTTCCACGATTAACGAACCCCGAGGTGCGTTTACGTGTCGGTCATCAACACTCACCTATTCGGCCGATTCTAGTCCGTTTCATGCACTATTACTCAGCGTTTTATGGACCCAGAGCGATTTTCATGATTGATGATCCCCGGGTGCGTTTATGTGTCCGTCGTCAACACTCACGGTTTTGGCCAATCCTGACATGTTTCGTGGATTATTACTCACAGTTTTGTGGTCCCTAAGCGATTTCCATAGTTGGTGAACCCCAAGGTGTGCTTATGTGTTGGTCATCAACACTCGCAGTTTTGGCCGATTCTGGCCCGTTTCATGGACTACTACTCACCGTTTTGGGGTCCCAAAGCGATTTCCATGGTTGTCGACCTCCAAGGTGCGCTCATGTGTTGGTCATCAACAATCATAGTTTGGGTCGATTCTTGCCCGTTTCTTGGACTATTACCCTATTTTGGGGTCTCAGAGTCATTTCCACGATTGATGAACCCCAGGGTGCGTTTACGTGTCGGTCATCAACACTCACATATTCGGCTGAATCGTGTCCGTTTCGTGCACTATTACTCAGTGTTTTGGGGACCCAGCGCGATTTCCACGATTGATGAACCCCGGGTGCGTTTATGTGTCCGTCGTCAACACTCATAGTTTTGTCCAATTCTAACCTGTTTCATGGACTATTACTCACCGTTTTGGGGTCCCGAAGCGATTTCCATAGTTGTTGAACTCCAAGGTGTGCTTACGTGTTGATGATCAACACTCGCAGTTTTGGCCGATTCTAGCCCGTTTCATGGACTATTAATCACCGTTTTGGGGTCCCAAAGCGATCTCCATGGTTGTCGAACTCCAAGGTGCGCTTACTTGTCGGTCATCAAGAATCACAGTTTGGGCCGATTCTGGCACGTTTCTTGGACTATTACTCTACTTTGGGGTGTCGGAGTCATTTCCACGATTAACGAACCCCAACGTGCGTTTACGTGTCGGTCATCAACACTCACATATTCGGCCGATTCTAGTCCGTTTCATGCACTATTACTCAGCGTTTTGGGGATCCAGAGCAATTTCCACGATTGATGAACCCCGTGTGCATTTATGTGTCCGTCGTCAACGTTGACAGTTTTGGCCAATTCTGACATGTTTCGTGGACTATTAGTCACCGTTTTGGGGTCTTGAAGCGATTTCCATAGGTTTTGAACCCCCAAGGTGTGCTTGTGTGTCGGTCATCAACACTCGCAGTTTTGGCCGATTCTGGCCCGTTTCATGGACTATTACTCACCGTTTTGGGGTCCCAAAGCGATTTCCATGGTTGTCGACCTCCAAGGTGCGCTCATGTGTCGGTCATCAACAATCATAGTTTGGGTCGATTCTTGCCCGTTTCTTGGACTTATTACCCTATTTTGGGGTCTCGGAGTCATTTCCACGATTGACGAACCCCAGGGTGCGTTTACGTGTCGGTCATCCACACTCACATATTCGGCTGAATCGTGTCCGTTTTGTGCACTATTACTCAGTGTTTTGGGGACCCAGAGCGATTTCCACAATTGATGAACCCCGGGTGCGTTTATGTGTCCGTCGTCAACACTCACAGTTTTGTCCAATTCTAACCTGTTTCATGGACTATTACTCACCGTTTTGGGGTCCCGAAGCGATTTCCATAGTTGTTGAACTCCAAGGTGTGCTTACGTGTTGATCATCAACACTCGCAGTTTTGGCCGATTCTAGCCCGTTTCATGGACTATTAATCACCGTTTTGGGGTCCCAAAGCGATCTCCATGGTTGTCGAACTCCAAGGTGCGCTTACTTGTCGGTCATCAAGAATCACAGTTGGGGCCGATTCTGGCCCGTTTCTTGGACTATTACTCTACTTTGAGGTGTGGGAGTCATTTCCACGATTAACGAACCCCGAGGTGCGTTTACGTGTCGGTCATCAACACTCACATATTCGGCCGATTCTAGTCCGTTTCATGCACTATTACTCAGCATTTTGGGGATCCAGAGCAATTTCCACGATTGATGAACCCCGTGGTGCGTTTATGTGTCCGTCGTCAACATTGACAGTTTTGGCCAATTCTGACATGTTTCGTGGACTATTAGTCACCGTTTTGGGGTCTTGAAGCGATTTCCATAGGTTTTGAACCCCCAAGGTGTGCTTGTGTGTCGGTCATCAACACTCGCAGTTTTGGCCGATTCTGGCCCGTTTCATGGACTATTACTCACCGTTTTGGGGTCCCAAAGCGATTTCCATGGTTGTCGACCTCCAAGGTGCGCTCATGTGTCGGTCATCAACAATCATAGTTTGGGTCGATTCTTGCCCGTTTCTTGGACTATTACCCTATTTTGGGGTCTCGGAGTCATTTCCACGATTGACGAACCCCAGGGTGCGTTTACGTGTCGGTCATCAACACTCACATATTCGGCTGAATCGTGTCCGTTTCGTGCACTATTACTCAGTGTTTTGGGGACCCAGAGCGATTTCCACGATTGATGAACCTCGGGTGCGTTTATGTGTCCGTAGTCAACACTCACAGTTTTGTCCAATTCTAACCTGTTTCATGGACTATTACTCACCGTTTTGGGGTCCCGAAGCGATTTCCATAGTTGTTGAACTCCAAGGTGTGCTTACGTGTTGATCATCAACACTCGCAGTTTTGGCCGATTCTAGCCCGTTTCATGGACTATTAATCACCGTTTTGGGGTCCCAAAGCGATCTCCATGGTTGTCGAACTCCAAGGTGCGCTTACTTGTCGGTCATCAAGAATCACAGTTTGGGCCGATTCTGGCCCGTTTCTTGGACTATTACTCTACTTTGGGGTGTCGGAGTCATTTCCACGATTAACGAACCCCGAGGTGCGTTTACGTGTCGGTCATCAACACTCACATATTCGGCCGATTCTAGTCCGTTTCATGCACTATTACTCAGCGTTTTGGGGATCCAGAGCAATTTCCACGATTGATGAACCCCGTGGTGCGTTTATGTGTCCGTCGTCAACGTTGACAGTTTTGGCCAATTCTGACATGTTTCGTGGACTATTAGTCACCGTTTTGGGGTCTTGAAGCGATTTCCATAGGTTTTGAACCCCCAAGGTGTGCTTGCGTGTCGGTCATCAACACTCGCAGTTTTGGCCGATTCTGGCCCGTTTCATGGACTATTACTCACCGTTTTGGGGTCCCAAAGCGATTTCCATGGTTGTCGACCTCCAAGGTGCGCTCATGTGTCGGTCATCAACAATCATAGTTTGGGTCGATTCTTGCCCGTTTCTTGGACTATTACCCTATTTTGGGGTCTCGGAGTCATTTCCATGATTGACGAACTCCAGGGTGCGTTTACGTGTCGGTCATCAACACTCACATATTCGGCTGAATCGTGTCCGTTTCGTGCACTATTACTCAGTGTTTTGGGGACCCAGAGCGATTTCCACGATTAATGAACCCCGGGTGCGTTTATGTGTCCGTCGTCAACACTCACAGTTTTGTCCAATTCTAACCTGTTTCATGGACTATTACTCACCGTTTTGGGGTCCCGAAGCGATTTCCATAGTTGTTGAACTCCAAGGTGTGCTTAACACTCGCAGTTTTGGCCGATTCTAGCCCGTTTCATGGACTATTACTCTCCGTTTTGGGGTCCCAAAGCAATATCCATGGTGGTCGAACTCCAAGGTGTGCTTATGTGTCGGTCATCAAGAATCACAGTTTGGGCAAATTCTAGCCCGTTTCATGGACTATTACTCTATTTTGGGTTCTCGGAGTAATTTCCACGATTGACGAACCCCGGGGTGCGTTTACGTGTCGGTCATCAACACTCACATATTCGGCCGATTCTAGTCCGTTTCATGCACTATTACTCAGCGTTTTCGGGACCCAGAGCAATTTGCACGATTGGTAACCCTGGGGTGCGTTTATGTGTCCGTCGTCAACACTGACAGTTTTGGCCAATTCTGACATGTTTCGTGGACTTACTCTCCGTTTTGTGGTCCTGAAGCGATTTCCATAGTTGTTTAACCCCAAGGTGTGCTTACGTGTTGGTCATCAACACTCGCAGTTTTGGCCGATTCTAGCCCGTTTCATGGACTATTAATCACCGTTTTGGGGTCCCAAAGCGATCTCCATGGTTGTCGAACTCCAAGGTGCGCTTACTTGTCGGTCATCAAGAATCACAGTTTGGGCCGATTCTGGCCCGTTTCTTGGACTATTACTCTACTTTGGGGTGTCGGAGTCATTTCCACGATTAACGAACCCCGAGGTGCGTTTACGTGTCGGTCATTAACACTCACATATTCGGCCGATTCTAGTCCGTTTCATGCACTATTACTCAGCGTTTTATGGACCCAGAGCGATTTTCATGATTGATGATCCCCGGGTGCGTTTATGTGTCCGTCGTCAACACTCACGGTTTTGGCCAATCCTGACATGTTTCGTGGAGTATTACTCACAGTTTTGTGGTCCCGAAGCGATTTCCATAGTTGGTGAACCCCAAGGTGTGCTTATGTGTTGGTCATCAACACTCGCAGTTTTGGCCGATTCTGGCCCGTTTCATGGACTATTACTCACCGTTTTGGGGTCCCAGAGCGATTTCCATGGTTGTCGACCTCCAAGGTGCGCTCATGTGTTGGTCATCAACAATCATAGTTTGGGTCGATTCTTGCCCGTTTCTTGGACTAGTACCCTATTTTGGGGTCTCGGAGTCATTTCCACGATTGATGAACCCCAGGGTGCGTTTACGTGTCGGTCATCAACACTCACATATTCGGCTGAATCGTGTCCGTTTCGTGCACTATTACTCAGTGTTTTGGGGACCCAGAGCGATTTCCACGATTGATGAACCCCGGGTGCGTTTATGTGTCCGTCATCAACACTCACGGTTTTGGCCAATCCTGACATGTTTCGTGGATTATTACTCACAGTTTTGTGGTCCCGAAGCGATTTCCATAGTTGGTGAACCCCAAGGTGTGCTTATGTGTTGGTCATCAACACTCGCAGTTTTGGCCGATTCTGGCCCGTTTCATGGACTATTACTCACCGTTTTGGGGTCCCAGAGCGATTTCCATGGTTGTCGACCTCCAAGGTGCGCTCATGTGTTGGTCATCAACAATCATAGTTTGGGTCGATTCTTGCCCGTTTCTTGGACTAGTACCCTATTTTGGGGTCTCGGAGTCATTTCCACGATTGATGAACCCCAGGGTGCGTTTACGTGTCGGTCATCAACACTCACATATTCGGCTGAATCGTGTCCGTTTCGTGCACTATTACTCAGTGTTTTGGGGACCCAGAGCGATTTCCACGATTGATGAACCCCGGGTGCGTTTATGTGTCCGTCATCAACACTCACAGTTTTGTCCAATTCTAACCTGTTTCATGGACTATTACTCACCGTTTTGGGGTCCCGAAGCGATTTCCATAGTTGTTGAACTCCAAGGTGTGCTTACGTGTTGATCATCAACACTCGCAGTTTTGGCCGATTCTAGCCCGTTTCATGGACTATTAATCACCGTTTTGGGGTCCCAAAGCGATCTCCATGGTTGTCGAACTCCAAGGTGCACTTACTTGTCGGTCATCAAGAATCATAGTTTGGGCCGATTCTGGCCCGTTTCTTGGACTATTACTCTACTTTGGGGTGTCGGAGTCATTTCCACGATTAACGAACCCCGAGGTGCATTTACGTGTCGGTCATCAACACTCACATATTCGGCCGATTATAGTCCATTTCATGCACTATTACTCAGCGTTTTGGGGATCCAGAGCAATTTCCACGATTGATGAACCCCGTGGTGCGTTTATGTGTCCGTCGTCAACGTTGACAGTTTTGGCCAATTCTGACATGTTTCGTGGACTATTAGTCACCGTTTTGGGGTCTTGAAGCGATTTCCATAGGTTTTCAACCCCCAAGGTGTGCTTGCGTGTCGGTCATCAACACTCGCAGTTTTGGCCGATTCTGGTCCGTTTCATGCACTATTACTCAGCGTTTTATGGACCCAGAGCGATTTTCATGATTGATGATCCCCGGGTGCGTTTATGTGTCCGTCGTCAACACTCACGGTTTTGGCCAATCCTGACATGTTTCGTGGATTATTACTCACAGTTTTGTGGTCCCGAAGCGATTTCCATAGTTGGTGAACCCCAAGGTGTGCTTATGTGTTGGTCATCAACACTCGCAGTTTTGGCCGATTCTGGCCCGTTTCATGGACTATTACTCACCGTTTTGGGGTCCCAGAGCGATTTCCATGGTTGTCGACCTCCAAGGTGCGCTCATGTGTTGGTCATCAACAATCATAGTTTGGGTCGATTCTTGCCCGTTTCTTGGACTAGTACCCTATTTTGGGGTCTCGGAGTCATTTCCACGATTGATGAACCCCAGGGTGCGTTTACGTGTCGGTCATCAACACTCACATATTCGGC
>NW_025229010.1:0-30733 GCF_018294505.1 Triticum aestivum
ATTTTTAGAGTCCGTATGTGTGGGGAAACAAGAGATAGGGTTGATTTCGGACCCCTCCACCAAGGGCCACGAAATTCCCCCCTCTTCCTCCATATATACAGCCCTTAGGGCATCGTTTAGACTTTGGGTTTTGTTTAGATTAAAAGTTCGCCATAGCTGCAACTTCGCGTACTTCGTTTGTGTTCAACGACCAGACAAAGGCGTCACAGAACCCCACCTTGATCAATAAAGCTTTCATCTTATATTCGCAATATCCAGATTGCAATCTTAGTTTCTTGCTTGTTCTTTGTTTGCTCGCAGGAAACAGACCCTCGTGGTCAGGTTGATCGTGCTCCGGCGTGGTCAATAACCTCTCGGAGTTGGTTTAGCGATTGCTAAGGCGCGACGTCCTCGCACGTTCGTAGTCGGATCGTCAAAGTCGACTTCCACCAAAGCGAAATCCACCATCTCATCGAAAGACGGGACACCTTTGCCTCTATCACGTCTTGTGGAAAGACGTCAGCGAACTCCTGCAAAATGTTAGTGATAGCAGGAGGCAAAGAGGAAGGCACGTCCTCGAATGAAAATAATGCCTCTTTGCACACAAAAGCATAGCAAACAGATTGGCTGAAATCTAGCTCATCAATATCAGATTTGGTGGCAATTAAACATGCACTTTTCAATTTAATTTCAGAAGCAACACTAGATGGTTTATTATTAGGCTTCATTTGTTGCTCAAATTCTTTTGCCACAATCTGATTTTCACTCTTATTCTTCTCTTTTTTTGCTTTATTAGCTCTATGAATATCATCTTTCAAAATAGAATCAGGAGTCATAGGAAGCAAAGTAATATTTTTATCCTTATGAACAAGAGTATACTGATTGTTTCTACCATGGTGTACAAAATTTTTATCAAATTGCCATGGTCTACCAAGTAATAAGGAACATGCTTGCATAGGTACCACATCACAATCAACATAATCAGCATATGTAGATATACTAAAATGCACACGAACAGTACGTGTTACCTTAACCTTGCCGCTATTGTTGAACCACTGGATGTAGTAAGGATGTGGATGTGGTCTTGTGGTGAGAGAAAGCTTCTCCACCATCTCCATGCTAGCCAAGTTGTTGCAGCTACCTCCGTCTATGATGACGCGCACAGAACGTTCCTTCACAACTCCCTTGGTATGGAACAAATTGTGCCTCTGATTTTGCTCAGCTTGTGTGACCTGCACACTCAAAACACGTTGAGCAACTAAACATTCATACTTGTCAGCGTCTTCAGGAGCCATTGCGTCTCATGATCAGAATCATCTCCACCATGTTCTTCACGTGTAATAAGAGCCAAAGTCTCCTCATCATAGTCACTAGTGGACTCATATCCACCATCCGCGGTAGCAATCATCACACACGGAGATTTGCATTCTCTCGCATAATGACCTCCTCCCTTACAACGACGACAAATAATATCACTTGTGTGCCTTGTTGATGCCATGGAAGAAGAAGAACTCCGTGCAGGCCCAGCAGGTGCGCTCTTGGCAGATAATGGTGGTTGTGCCTGTTTTCTTGTATCACGACTGGAGGAGGCACCTAATTGAGGTGCTGGTGCAGTTGAAGTAGAAGATGCACGCGGTGTCCATGATGAAGGTCGGCCTGCATAAAAGTTAGTTCGCGCCAATGCTTGTCGTTCCTGCACTTCACGTTCAGCTTTACAAGCAAGATGGAATAAACGAGTGATATTAGTATACTCCTTATAGTCTAGAATGGTCTGAATCTCTCTATTTAATCCACCCAGAAAACGTGCAAGCATAGCTTCATTCTCCTCAACAATACCACATCTAATCATGCCAGTTTGTAATTCCTGATAATATTCTTCTACAGAATTTTTCCCTTGTCTTAAACGCTGCAATTTTTGAAGCAATTCACGTTGATAATATGGTGGAACCCAACGCGTACGCATAACAGTTTTCAAAGCAGCCCAAGTAGTTGGAATAGGATATAATCTACAATGTTCAGACCACCATACACATGCAAAACTAGTGAAAGCACAAACGGCAGCAGCAACTCGTCTCTCCTCAGGATATTGTAAACATGTAAATCGTTGTTCAGTTTCTAACTCCCAAGTAAGATATATATCAGGAACATATCTACCCTCAAATGGTGGAATATTCAATTTCAGTTTAGGAATATGGACATCATCTCGTACCTGAGGTGGTGGTGCAGGCCTACCATTATGAATATATACCTGAGGTCGACCTGCTGGTGGTGGTGCAGGTGGCTGCACGTAGTGCTGATTTTGATCAACCTCATCCTCATAATCTCCCACATAATCATCCTCCTCCGCATCAGCAGCAGGAGCCACAGAAGTATCAACAGCAGCACCAGCAGTTTGGCCCGACTGAAGAGGGACACGGCTCGCTCGGCGGAGGGCTGTTTCCCGACGTGGAGGTAGTCGGTGTTGTTGCTGTTGTTGCAGAGGTGCGGCAGGAGCAGCCGGTGGTGGTGGTGGAAAACGCGAAAGCAATTCAGCAAACTTGTTATCGAGCTTTGTTTCAAACGTCTTCTCCATGCCATCTATCTTCTCCATGGCCTCTTCAAATCTGTTTATCACATCTTGCACCTGTACACTCATCATTTGCTGAAACGTATCATGAAGCTCCTGGTTCGTCAAGTTCTCCCAGTCAGTCTCGTCGGCTTGTGATCCTGGCATGCTTAGTAGCAATAGAAACACACAAGAATATGATCCTACAGACTACTAACAAGAGGTGGTGGTGGGTGTCACAAATCCGTCAAGCAAATCTCAAATTCTTACCAGTTCTTACCCAGCAGCAGGCGGTGATCGGCAACCGTTGTAGTCAAAAACTCTCAAAGCTTGAATAGAGCGATTACCAGGGAGAGTCAAACGCACGATGTAGATGTATGTGGAGCTGGGAAGGCTTATAGTATGGTAGCAAAAAGGGTCAGCAATAATCAATTCAGAGATGCAAAGTTGAATAAACGCTCAACGACGGTACTGTGCTGGTCCTAGGCTAGACTGTGCTAGAGACGCGAGCCTAGAACACCAACAAAATCACGGCGCGGCACGTAAACAAGGGAAAAGCACACTCTGAATTTTTTTTTCGCTCTTTTTTTTGCGCTCTTTTTTTTTGCGAAAAATCACTATAATGGCGAGTGTCTCAAAACTCTTCCTAGCTCAAACTGACAGGATGGGCACGGAATTTTTTCGACCAATTTTTTTTTTTCGACTGCCCGGACCCAAAAACTGGAAACGGGTCAAAAAAAACTTCCTATAATGGCACCTGTCTCAAAACACTCAGAAACACCTAAAAATAGGATAGCCAGAAATTTTTTCGAAAAATGCGTTTTCAAAAAATTTTGGGCCTAAACGGAGCGTGGCTACCCGACTCTTTTTTTTTCCGAAACCTACTCCGGCAAGGAAACACGAATCGGAAACTAGATGGATCTCAAAAACAAACCTAATAAGCAAGGAAATCGGATTGGTGGTGGATATATGGTGGTGGTATATGGCAACGGTGGTGGTAGCGGTGGTAGTATATGGATATGGATCGGTGGTGGTATATGGACACGGATTGGTGGTGGTATATGGATACGGATTCGGAGCGGTGGTGGTAGATGGCAGGGGCGATGATGATGGTGCGGCGGCGGCGTGACAACTTATGACCAGAACTCGAAACTCTAAAAGACTAGACTCTAAGACCAGCAACTAGAAACGACGATGCAACCGCAAATTCAACAAAGCAAAACCCTAAAAAGATTATGCAAAGGCTCAGATTGGTTCGGATATGATGAACTAACCCTAAATTTTTTTTGTGGCTTTTTCGTGGACTATAGGTATGAAGACAGACTCGATCTAAACTACGAAAAACTGTAAAATCTCACCGAGCAACCTGGAAATCTGATACCACTTGATAGAGGCAAAGATGTCCCGTCTTTCGATGAGATGATGGATATCGCTTTGGTGGAAGTCGACTTTGACGATCCGACTACGAACGTGCGAGGACGTCGCGCCTTAGCAATCGCTAAACCAACTCCGAGAGGTTATTGACCACGCCGGAGCACGATCAACCTGACCACGAGGGTCTGTTTCCTGCGAGCAAACGAAGAACAAGCAAGAAACTAAGATTGCAATCTAGATATTGCGAATATAAGATGAAAGCTTTATTGATCAAGGTGGGGTTCTGTGACGCCTTTGTCTGGTCGTTGAACACAAACGAAGTACGCGAAGTTGCAGCTATGGCGAACTTTTAATCTAAACAAAACCCCCAAAGTCTAAATGATGCCCTAAGGGCTGTATATATGGAGGAAGAGGGGGGAATTTCGTGGCCCTTGGTGGAGGGGTCCGAAATCAACCCTATCTCTTGTTTCCCCACACATACGGACTCTAAAAATAGCCTATACTTATGTATTTCGAAATTACATGGGCCTGACCCAATAATAAGGTGACGCAGCACCTAAAATAGCCTCGGGACAAAATTTATGAAGTGGCATCTTGTATATTTCGTCCAAGGCTTCATGCACCCATTATGGTGGCTTCAAAGTCCTGAAATCATCACTTGTAACTCCGTTCTTGTTTCCCTTGCGCATGCCATCATCTCCATGCTTGTTCTTGCTCCAATGTTCATCCTTCTCCAAGCTAGGCCCTTCATTTGTAAGCAAAACAAATGTATCCAATTTAGGCAGCATCATATTCTCATGAACATTAGAATCATTACCAAGAAACGAAAGTACCTGGTAATTTAGTTGGCGTGCACGAGCTCTAGTAATTGGTCCAGTATGTATAGCAGCAGGGGCTGTGGGTGTAACAATTGTATTGATGTCCTCATCATAATCCCAGTGGCACGTCTTGTGGAAAGACGTCAGCGAACTCCTGCAAAATGTTAGTGATAGCAGGAGGCAAAGAGGAAGGCACGTCCTCGAATGAAAATAATGCCTCTTTGCACACAAAAGCATAGCAAACAGATTTGCTAAAATCTAGCTCATCAATATCAGATTTGGTGGCAATTAAACATGCACTTTTCAATTTAATTTCAGAAGCAACACTAGATGGTTTATTATTAGGCTTCATTTGTTGCTCAAATTCTTTTGCCACAATCTGATTTTCACTCTTATTCTTCTCTTGTTTTGCTTTATTAGCTCTATGAATATCATCTTTCAAAATAGAATCAGGAGTCATAGGAAGCAAAGTAATATTTTTATCCTTATGAACAAGAGTATACTGATTGTTTCTACCATGGTATACAAAATTTTTATCAAATTGCCATGGTCTACCAAGTAATAAGGAACATGCTTGCATAGGTACCACATCACAATCAACATAATCAGCATATGTAGATATACTAAAATGCACACGAACAGTACGTGTTACCTTAACCTTGCCGCTGTTGTTGAACCATTGGATGTAGTAAGGATGTGGATGTGGTCTTGTGGTGAGAGAAAGCTTCTCCACCATCTCCATGCTAGCCAAGTTGTTGCAGCTACCTCCGTCTATGATGACACGCACAGAACGTTCCTTCACAACTCCCTTGGTATGGAACAAATTGTGCCTCTGATTTTGCTCAGCTTGTGTGACCTGCACACTCAAAACACGTTGAGCAACTAAACATTCATACTTGTCAGCGTCTTCAGGAGCCATTGCGTCTCATGATCAGAATCATCTCCACCATGTTCTTCACGTGTAATAAGAGCCAAAGTCTCCTCATCATAGTCACTAGCGGACTCATATCCACCATCCGCGGTAGCAATCATCACACACGGAGATTTGCATTCTCTCGCATAATGACCTCCTCCCTTACAACGACGACAAATAATATCACTTGTGTGCCTTGTTGATGCCATGGAAGAAGAAGAACTCCGTGCAGGCCCAGCAGGTGCGCTCTTGGCAGATAATGGTGGTTGTGCCTGTTTTCTTGTATCACGACTGGAGGAGGCACCTAATTGAGGTGCTGGTGCAGTTGAAGTAGAAGATGCACGCGGTGTCCATGATGAAGGTCGGCCTGCAGAAAAGTTAGTTCGCGCCAATGCTTGTCGATCCTGCACTTCACGTTCAGCTTTACAAGCAAGATGGAATAAACGAGTGATATTAGTATACTCCTTATAGTCTAGAATGGTCTGAATCTCTCTATTTAATCCACCCAGAAAACGTGCAAGCATAGCTTCATTCTCCTCAACAATACCACATCTAATCATGCCAGTTTGTAATTCCTGATAATATTCTTCTACAGAATTTTTCCCTTGTCTTAAACGCTGCAATTTTTGAAGCAATTCACGTTGATAATATGGTGGAACCCAACGCGTACGCATAGCAGTTTTCAAAGCAGCCCAAGTAGTTGGAATAGGATATAATCTACAATGTTCAGACCACCATACACATGCAAAACTAGTGAAAGCACAAACAGCAGCAGCAACTCGTCTCTCCTCAGGATATTGTAAACATGTAAATCGTTGTTCAGTTTCTAACTCCCAAGTAAGATATATAGCAGGAACATATCTACCCTCAAATGGTGGAATATTCAATTTCAGTTTAGGAATATGGACATCATCTCGTACCCGAGGTGGTGGTGCAGGCCTACCATTATGAATATATACCTGAGGTCGACCTGCTGGTGTTGGTGCAGGTGGCTGCACATAGTGCTGATTTTGATCAACCTCATCCTCATAATCTCCCACATAATCATCCTCCTCCGCATCAGCAGCAGGAGCCACAGAAGTATCAACAGCAGCACCAGCAGTTTGGCCCGACTGAAGAGGGACACGGCTCGCTCGGCGGAGGGCTGTTTCCCGACGTGGAGGTAGTCGGTGTTGTTGCTGTTGTTGCAGAGGTGCGGCAGGAGCAGCCGGTGGTGGTGGTGGAAAACGCGAAAGCAATTCAGCAAACTTGTTATCGAGCTTTGTTTCAAACGTCTTCTCCATGCCATCTATCTTCTCCATGGCCTCTTCAAATCTGTTTATCACATCTTGCACCTGTACACTCATCATTTGCTGAAACGTATCATGAAGCTCCTTGTTCGTCAAGTTCTCCCAGTCAGTCTCGTCGGCTTGTGATCCTGGCATGGTTAGTAGCAATAGAAACACACAAGAATATGATCCTACAGACTACTAACAAGAGGTGGTGGTGGGTGTCACAAATCCGTCAAGCAAATCTCAAATTCTTACCAGTTCTTACCTAGCAGCAGGCGGTGATCGGCAACCGTTGTAGTCAAAAACTCTCAAAGCTTGTATAGAGCGATTACCAGGGAGAGTCAAACGCACGACGTAGATGTATGTGGAGCTGGGAAGGCTTATAATATGGTAGCAAAAAGGGTCAGCAATAATCAATTCAGGGATGCAAAGTTGAATAAACGCTCAACGACGGTACTGTGCTGGTCCTAGGCTAGACTGTGCTAGAGACGCGAGCCTAGAACACCAACAAAATCACGGCGCGGCACGTAAACAAGGGAAAAGCAGACTCTGGATTTTTTTTTCGCTCTTTTTTTTGCGCTGCTTTTTTTTTATTGTGAAAAATCACTATAATGGCGAGTGTCTCAAAACTCTTCCCATGTCAAACTGACAGGATGGGCATGAAATTTTTGTTGACAAATGATGAGGACATCAATACCATTGTTACACCCACAACCCCTACTGCTACATATACTGGACCAATTGCTAGAGCTCGCGCTCGCCAATTAAATTATCAGGCACTTTCGTTTCATGGTAATGATTCTAATGTTCATGAGAATATGATGCTGCCTAAATTGGATACATTTGTTTTGCTTACAAGTGAAGGGCCTAGCTTGGAGAAGGATGGACATTGGAGCAAGAACAAGCATGGAGATGATGCCATGCGCAAGGGGAACCAGAACGGAGTTACAAGTGATGATTTCAGGACTTTGAAGCCACCATAATGGGTGCATGAAGCCTTGGACGAAATATACAAGATGCCACTTCATAAATTTCGTCCCGAGGCTATTCTAGGTGCTGCGTCACCTTATTATTGGGCCAGGCTGATAGAGGCTAAGGTGTCCCATCTTTCGATGAGATGGTGGATTTCACTTTGGTGGAAGTCGACTTTGACGATCCGACTACGAACGTGCGAGGACGTCGCGCCTTAGCAATCGCTAAACCAACTCCGAGAGGTTATTGACCACGCCGGAGCACGATCAACCTGACCACGAGGGTCTGTTTCCTGCGAGCAAACGAAGAACAAGCAAGAAACTAAGATTGCAATCTGGATATTGCGAATATAAGATGAAAGCTTTATTGATCAAGGTGGGGTTCTGTGACGCCTTTGTCTGGTCGTTGAACACAAACGAAGTACGCGAAGTTGCAGCTATGGCGAACTTTTAATCTAAACAAAACCCAAGGAAAAGCTACTAGATGGATCTACTTATATAGGAGCAAGGGGTGGCGGCCAAGGAGGTGGGAGGACGTCTCAAGGCAGCCTAAAACTAAATCTAGGTCGTACAAGGCCAATGGGCCCAAGTGGAGGTGATGTAACACCTTTGGACTTGTAGTTTGACTCGGATTCTGCTGCAGCATCAGATTGTTTCGTCCACAACTCAACGCTCCGGACGAATTTGAAGGTGATTCCAATTGGGTTGGAAAGTGCACGAAATCTAGTTTCCAACAAAAAAAGAATCACCCAATTCGGAGTCCGTATGAAAAACTTGTGTGCGTTTTGAGTCAGGTATGTCTGTGCAGTCCGAAACTGAATCCAGAACGTGAGAGACTTGGACTCTATCTTCTCTTGGGCCAAAAGTGACGTGAGAGAACTTTTTGGACAGCAAATAAACATCTCTTTCTTCCTTATCTTCATATGTGGATTGTACAAATGTCCCATACACCTGCAATTAGACAAAACACAAAAGTGTGTGAAGTATTTTTGTTCTGGATAACATAAATAGATTATTGAATAGTTTGCACTAGAAATCACCTGACAAATATGCATATATGCAATATTTTTGGTCATATCCAAGGTAGTCATGTCCTCATCATCCTCCCCTTCTTGAAAATAAAGCCGTCCTCGGCGTTGCTTAATCTAAAATGTGGCTAACAAAAGAGACAAGGTGTACATGTTGTATATGTATATGTCATCCATTTTTACTTCCCTTGATTTTTGCATATATGACACATGAATAGATGAGTAACTTGCATAGTTCATAAAATCTAAAGCCAAAAAATTAGCACAAGAAGTAGAAGGCATGAAAATATTACAACTCAGTTTGCACATATAAGTGAAGCTCTTATTCATTTCAAAAGATTGACAATGTTCATCATTAAACCATCCCAACATTGGTGAATAAACCTTACTTGCATCAAATTTACATGCTACAACATGCTTAAATAAGCAAACATGCAATAAGTCATTCAACACAGAATCATCACCAAGATTAGAGGTCATATCAAAATGATTAAACATTGGTTCTTTTGCATCAATAGTTAATTCAATGGGTGCACTCAAAATTGTTGGTATTTCAGTTGTTTGATCACATGGCAAAGTCAAATTATCAACGTAGTCCTCTAAAATAGGTGGTGTGATCAAAGTAGTGGGTAGCTCATCAGATGGTGCATTCAAATTGACAAGGAATTCATCATTCTCATGTAGAGATGGAAGATCAGTACCTTTGTCATTACCTCTTATGATCAACTCAGATGATGTAGCCACTCTCAGGGGCGATGTGTCACATGGTGGAGGTGATGTAGTCCTGACAACAACGGATGTGGTTGTCATAGTATGCCTAGTAGTTGAAGGAACAATCATATCAACTCTTGGAATGTGCACCGTGCGCTTGTTCTCCTCGTGGCCAACACGTCGTTTTATTTCCTGTTCAGCTTTGCAAGCAAGATGAAACAAATGGTCCATAGGATAACACTCTTCATGAATTAGTATCTCTTGAATATCACGGTTTAATCCTCCCCAAAATCTATCCATAAAATCATCTTCACTTTCTTCTAAAAAGGAATGCAACAAGGTAGTTTGTAAATCATCATAATATTTTGTTACAGTTTCACTACCTTGTTTTAAGTGTTGCAACTTCTTAATCATGTCACGAGTATAATAAGCAGGGACGAAAGTATGTCGCATGGCAAGTTTCAAATCATCCCAAGTAGTAGGTATATAATCAGGGTGTAACCGACAATATTCACTCCACCAAACCAAAGCATAACCAGTGAAAGAACCAACCGCAACCTTAACCTTTTTATGTTCATTGAAATTATGGGAAGCAAATATATTTTTTATGTCGAACTCCCATTCAATATATAAAGCAGGTTTAAAACGGCCATTAAATGGTGGTATAGATACATTAACCTGATCATGTGCATTTGGATGTTTGTGCACCTCTCGTGACGGTTGTGGTATTTGCAAAGGTGGTGGCACGTCTCCCGCGATCGACAAAGCCCATGAATTGACTCTGGATCCTATCATGATTAGTAGAACAAGAAACAAAACCCAAAAATATTGTTCCTATAACTACTAGGATGTGGTGGTAAAACGCTCACAGTAAAGCAAATATCAATGTCTTACAAATTCTTACCATGCAGCAGGCGGTGATCGGCAACCAGCGGTGTCAAGTAACTCCGAATATTGAGTAAAGCGATTGCCAGGGGAGCGTATGTATACACGGTGTAGAAATATGCGGAGCTGGGTTGGCTATATATGGTAGCAAAAGATTAGCAATAATCAATTCAAAGATGCAATGTTGAATAAACGCTCAACGACGGTACTGTGCTGGTCCTAGGCTAGACCGGACTAGAGACGCAAGCCTAGAACACTAATGAGGTCACGGCGTAGCACAACTAGCATCAATGAAGGATACTAAGTAGCTCTTGACAGCAAGATATAAGTGAAGATCACAACGGCAGTGAAGATAATGATGAAAAACAACTGCCAAGCAGGATATACAACAACTCTCTCTCCAACTTTCCTCTTGAAAAGTTTGAGACAATTTTCTGATAAATTCTTTCAAAGAATGCTACTAACTCAAGCTTTCCAATGCAAAAAGAATCACTCAATTCCGAGTTGATATGAGGAGTCAAAGAATTCTAAAACTGGCCTGAAAAATTGGAACAAGCTGTATTCACGAACTTCATAGGGCAAAAAGACCTATTTAGAAGCCGATTTTGAGGTGTCAAATATTGAACTTGCTTCTGCAACTATTTAGATGCGGCTCGTCGCTATCTTCAATTTGAGTACTCACGGAGCCAAAACGGACTTCATATGAGGAAGATACATCTGTTTTACTGAACAGTGCGCAAAACAGATTCCAACCCGAATTCAGGTACGAGATTGATTCTAGATAGATCCAATTTTTTTCTTCTCTCTTTTTTTTTTCTAACGCTTTTTTTTTCTTCTCTCTCTTTTTCTTTCCTTTTTTTCTCTTTTTTTTCTCTATCTTTTTTTTACTCCCTCTTTCCAAGACAAACTAGATAAGATGCAGATTGGATCAGACGAAGATGTGAATGACGTCAACTATGATTATGACAATGAACAGTGCATAGCACGTGGTGGAAATTAATAGATGGGATGGTGGACAGCGGAACGGATAATGATGCAGCGGCGGCGTGACTAATGTGAATAGAACTCGAAACTCTAAAGAAACTAGACACTAAGACCAGCAACTGACACGACGATGCAACCGATAATTCAACTATGCAAGCAATGAATAGAAAATTGCAAAGGCTCAGACTGGCTTGGATAAAGATGAACAGATCTAACTTTTTTTTGTGGCTTTTTCTTGGACAATAGGTAAGAAAATAAATCTAATCTAAGAAAAACTGGAAATTCTCACCGAGCAACCTGAAAACTGATACCACTTGATAGAGGCTAAGGTGTCCCATCTTTCGATGATTTGGTGGATTTCACTTTGGTGGAAGTCGACTTTGACGATCCGACTACGAACGTGCGAGGACGTCGCGCCTTAGCAATCGCTAAACCAACTCCGAGAGGTTATTGACCACGCCGGAGCACGATCAACCTGACCACGAGGGTCTGTTTCCTGCGAGCAAACGAAGAACAAGCAAGAAACTAAGATTGCAATCTGGATATTGCGAATATAAGATGAAAGCTTTATTGATCAATGTGGGGTTCTGTGACGCCTTTGTCTGGTCGTTGAACACAAACGAAGTACGCGAAGTTGCAGCTATGGCGAACTTTTAATCTAAACAAAACCCAAGGAAAAGCTACTAGATGGATCTACTTATATAGGAGCAAGGGGTGGCGGCCAAGGAGGTGGGAGGACGTCCCAAGGCAGCCTAAAACTAAATCTAGGTCGTACAAGGCCAATGGGCCCAAGTGGAGGTGATGTACCACCTTTGGACTTGTAGTTTGACTCGGATTCTGCTGCAGCATCAGATTATTTCGTCCACAACTCAACGCTCCGGACGAATTTGAAGGTGATTCCAATTGGGTTGGAAAGTGCACGAAATCTAGTTTCCAACAAAAAAAGAATCACCCAATTCGGAGTCCGTATGAAAAACTTGTGTGCGTTTTGAGTCAGGTATGTCTGTGCAGTCCGAATCTGAATCCAGAACGTGAGAGACTTGGACTCTATCTTCTCTTGGGCCAAAAGTGACGTGAGAGAACTTTTTGGACAGCAAATAAACATCTCTTTCTTCCTTATCTTCATATGTGGATTGTACAAATGTCCCATACACCTGCAATTAGACAAAACACAAAAGTGTGTGAAGTATTTTTGTTCTGGATAACATAAATAGATTATTGAATAGTTTGCACTAGAAATCACCTGACAAATATGCATATATGCAATATTTTTGGTCATATCCAAGGTAGTCATGTCCTCATCACAGGCCCATGTAATTTCGAAATACATAAGTATAGGCTATTTTTAGAGTCCGTATGTGTGGGGAAACAAGAGATAGGGTTGATTTCGGACCCCTCCACCAAGGGCCACGAAATTCCCCCCTCTTCCTCCATATATACAGCCCTTAGGGTGCCGTTTAGACTTTGGGTTTTGTTTAGATTAAAAGTTCGCCATAGCTGCAACTTCGCGTACTTCGTTTGTGTTCAACGACCAGACAAAGGCGTCACAGAACCCCACCTTGATCAATACAGCTTTCATCTTATATTCGCAATATCCAGATTGCAATCTTAGTTTCTTGCTTGTTCTTCGTTTGCTCGCAGGAAACAGACCCTCGTGGTCAGGTTGATCGTGCTCCGGCATGGTCAATAACCTCTCGGAGTTGGTTTAGCGATTGCTAAGGCGCGACGTCCTCGCACGTTCGTAGTCGGATCGTCAAAGTCGACTTCCACCAAAGCGATATCCATCATCTCATCGAAAGACGGGACACCTTTGCCTCTATCAAGTGGTATCAGATTTCCAGGTTGCTCGGTGAGATTTTACAGTTTTTCGTAGTTTAGATCGAGTCTGTTCTTCATACCTACAGTCCACGAAAAAGCCAAAAAAAATTAGGGTTAGTTCATCATATCCGAACCAATCTGAGCCTTTGCATAATCTTTTTAGGGTCTTGCTTTGTTGAATTTGCGGTTGCATCATCGTGTCTAGTTGCTGGTCTTAGAGTCTAGTCTTTTAGAGTTTCGAGTTCTGGTCATAAGTTGTCACGCCGCCGCCGCACCATCATCATCGCCCCTGCCATCTACCACCACCGCTTATCCGCCATCGCTTCAAATCCGTATCCATATACCACCACCGCTGTCATATACTACCACCGCTGCCATCTACCACCATATATCCACCACCAATCCGTGTTCTTGTCATATTAGGTTTGTTTTCGAGATCCATCTAGATTCCGATTCGTGTTTCCTTGCCGGCGTAGGTTTTGGAAGAAAAAAGTCCGGAAACCACCCTCCGTTTAGGCCCAAAATTTTTCGAAAATGCATTTTTCGAAAAAATTTCTGGCTATCCTATTTTTAGGTGTTTCTGAGTGTTTTGAGACGGGTGCCATTATAGGAAGTTTTTTTTGACCCGTTTCCAGTTTTTGGGTCCGGGCAGTCGAAAAAAAAAAATTGGTCGAAAAAATTTCGTGCCCATCCTGTCAGTTTGACATAGGAAGAGTTTTGAGACACTCGCCATTATAGTGATTTTTCGCAAAAAAAAAAGCAGCGCAAAAAAAAGAGCGAGAAAAAAAAATCCAGAGTGTGCTTTTCCCTTGTTTACGTGCCGCGCCGTGATTTTGTTGGTGTTCTAGGCTCGTGTCTCTAGCACAGTCTAGCCTAGGACCAGCACAGTACGGTCGTTGAGCGTTTATTCAACTTTGCATCTCTGAATTGATTATTGCTGACCCTTTTTGCTACCATATTATAAGCCTTCCCAGCTCCACATACATCTATGTCGTGCGTTTGACTCTCCCTGGTAATCGCTCTATCCAAGCTTTGAGAGTTTTTGACTACAACAGTTGCCGATCACCGCCTGCTGCTGGGTAAGAACTGGTAAGAATTTGAGATTTGCTTGACGGATTTGTGACACCCACCACCACCTCTTGTTAGTAGTCTGTAGGATCATATTCTTGTGTGTTTCTATTGCTGCTAACCATGCCAGGATCACTGATGAGGACATTGCTACCACAGTTACACCCATATCCCCTGCTGTTTTACCTCTTGGAACAATTGCTAGGGCTCAGATACGCCAATTAAATTATCAGGTACTTCCGTTTCTTGGTTATGTTTCTAGTGTTCATGAGAATATGATGCTGCCTAACTTAGATACATTTGTGTTGCTTGCAATTGAAGGGCCTAGCACGAACAAGAAGGTTGAACATTGGAGCATGGTCAAGCACGGAGATGAAGGTGCGTGCGAAGAGAAAAAAGAGCGGAGGTTCAAGTGGAGATTTCCGGACTTTGAAGCCACCATGATGACATACAAGATGATGGACGAAATATACAAGATGGCCTTTCATAAATTTCGTCCATAGCTTATTATTGGTGTTGTGCCACCTTATTTTGGGCCAGGCCCATGTAATCTATTTTTAGAGTCCATATTGTAGGGAAAACGACTTAGGAGGTGTTTTAGTCCCACCTTGCCAAGGGTGGACAAAATCCCCTCTCTTTTCCCTATAAATATAGCCCTTAAGGCATTGTTTAGACTTGGGTTTTATTTAGTTAAAAGTTAGCCATCGTTGCAACTTCGTGTACTTCGTTTGTGTCCAACGACCAGACCAAGACCGCTTATGAAACCCCACTTTCATAAATACTTCATATATACTCGCAATATTCAGATTGCTTTATCATATTCTTGCTTGTTCTTCGATTGCTTGCAGGAATAGACCTTCGTGGTCAGGCTGATCGTGCTTCCAGCATCGTCAGTAACCTCTCGGAGTTGGTTTAGCGATTGCTAAGGCACAACGTCGTGCACGTTTGTAGTCGGATCGTCAAAGTCGTCTCCACCAAATCGATAGTTAGCATCTCATCGAAGATCGGGACACCCTCGCCTCTATCAAGTGGTATCAGTTTTCAGGTTGCTCGGTGAGATTTTCCAGTTTTTCATAGTTAGATTGCATATGTTCTTCATACCTATAGTCCAAGAAAAAAAACCACAAAAAAAAGTTAGATTAGTTCATCATATCCTAGACAGTCTGAGCCTTTTCGCCAGTGCCACTTAGTTTTTGCATTGTTGAATTTTCGATTGCATCGTGTGTCGAGTGGCTGGTTTTAGTGTTAGTATTTTAGAGTTTCGAGTTCTAGTCACGTCTTATTCATACCGCATCCACGCACAACATCATACACTTCTTTGTCATCTTCCGCTGCCACCTGTAATTTTTCTCCGCATCATCATCGTGAGTTCATTGCCGCTGCCATCGTTTTGTCGTTGCATCCTTTCAAGATAGAAGACGAAGAGAAAACTTTGAAGAAGGCAAGTGTTGATTGTTTCTGTTGGTTTGTGGAGCTGCTTTGCGTTGGTAAAAGAAAAAGGAGATTTCGTTGACAGATTTGCTAGAAGAAGCAGCGCAACTTTGGTTGTTCAGCAAGAGTACTAGTTGGTCACGTTGGAGTTTGAAAAAAAGGATAGAAAATTAAAAGAGAGGATATTGACCACTAGTACTAGTTCGTTGGAAAGTGCTCATCAGGAGGTTGAGACCCATACGAGATTGGCAAGTTTAAAAAAATGGTCTAGAAAAAAAATGAAGGATTTTCTTGGGACGTTGCCAAAAGAGAATAACGAAAATGGAGGTTGTTGGTGCAGCAGGAAAATAGGACAAAATCCAACGATTTCTCTTTTTCCAAGGTACTTCTACGTGTTGCCCACGGGGTTGTTTGGAGGTTTAAAAAATTATTATCTGATTCGAGAGAGAGCAGTCGTTCCTTGAACGTGGCGCTGGTCCGAAGAAAAAAAACCCAGAGAGACTCTTTGCATGTCACGTGACCAGGTTGGATCCAGTGAAAGAAAAGGATAAAGAAGGAAACGAATTAGAAGCATTACCAACGTGATTTGGTGTCCTACAAGTTTGCAAGTTTATATTTGGGCGGAAGGGAAAGTTCCGCTCTGTTTTGTTTCGTTTGGCAAGTTGACTTGAGAATTAATGAGAAAAGGAAATAGTCCTACATACTAGTGCGTGGCTACTCTTACTAGTTTATTTGGAAAGAGAGAGAGAGAGAAAAACAAAAAAAAAGAGAGAGAGAAGCTCAGCGCAGCACATCTGGTTGGTTGGAGAAGCAAAGAAAAAGGCAGGTTTGGATCTCCAACGAAATTGAAAACAGTCATTTCTGAAGTGCAGATTAGATTTGATGGGCTGTTGCCTTTGAAAAAGAAAAGGATACAAGGAAGGACGTGTGGATTGTGTGCTACCACTTGAAAAGTAATACAAAAAAAACAGATTTAGCACGTTTGGATATGGGTGTCCTAGTGTGGCACGTTTGATTTTTTTAAGGAGGAGTTTCCTTACGGGAGTATTGAAGATTGCAGCAAAAAAAAGGGGGGGGCCAATTCCGTGGAAATTTAAAAGGAAATAAGGAAAATCTGATTTGCCTTGCTCGTTTTGTGGAAGAAAAAAAGGGAGAATTTAAAGAGTACGATTCTTGCCTTGTTTGGATTGTTTTCTTTGAAATACGTGAGCGTACAACTACCAATTTCGTTTTGGCTATTATGGTGTGCCAAAAAAAAGAGGGGCATTTCCTTGTGGAGCCGCGTGACTAGTACTTGTGCCTCTTCAAAAAAAAGACCAAGCGTTTGACTTCGTTCGGAAAACAACAACACACAAGTTTTATGGGCTGCCTCATTGGTCTTTGTGTCACACACATTTTTGATTGCTGAATCTACAGTGCTTTTGGAGAGAGAAATTTTTTTGGGTCGTTTGCTTTGGAGCGCATCATACTATTTGAATGCGATTTCCCTCACTTCATTATATTCTCCTCCGCCGCGGTGTGAATTTTCATCTGTGTCTTAGGCTCGCGTTTCTAGTACAGTCTAGCCTAGGACCAGCACTCGACCACTTTGAACGAATTTTCAGCTTGCATTAATAAACGTGGTTGTAGCGATTTTTTTTACACATATATATATATAAGCCAACCCAGCTCCACATATTTTCTACAACGTGCATACATAGGTTCACCTGGCAATCGCTTTACCCAACTTCTGGAGTTATTTGACACCGCTGGTTGTCGGTCACCACCTGTTGCATGGTAAGTACTTGTAAGAGTTTGATATTTGCTATACTGTGAGCGTTTTACCACCACATCCCAGTAGTTTATAGGAACATTATTTTTGGATTTTGTTTCTTGTTTCTACTAATCATGACAGGATCTACAGTCAATTCATGGGCTTTGTCGATCGCGGGAGACGTGCCACCACCTATGCAAACTCCACAACGATCACGAGAGGTGCATGAACATGATCAGGGTAATGTTCCTATACCATCATTTAATGGCCGTTTTAGACCTGCTTTATATATTGAATGGGAGTTCGACATAAATAATACATTTTCTTCCCATAATTTTGATGAACGTAAAAAAGTTAAGGTTGCGGTTGGTTCTTTCACTGGTTATGCTTTAGTTTGGTGGAGTGAATATTGTCGGTTACACCCTGATTGTATACCTATTACTTGGGATGATCTGAAACTTGCCATGCGACATACATTCATCCCCGCTTATTATACTCGTGACATGATTAAAACGTTGCAACATTTGAAACAAGGTAGTGACACTGTAACGAAATATTATGATGATTTACAAACTGCCTTGTTGCATTCTTCTTTAGAAGAAACTGAAGATGATTTTATGGATAGATTTTGGGGAGGATTAAACCGTGACATTCAGGAGATACTAATTCATGAACAGTGTTATCATATGGACCGTTTGTTTCGTCTTGCTTGCAAAGCTGAACAGGAGATAACAAGACGTGTTGCCCAGAAGACAAACAAGCGGAAGGTGCAAATCCCAAAAGTTGCGACGGTTGTTCCTTCCACCACTGCGCCAACTATGACAACAACATCCATTGTTGTGAGCACTACATCACCTCCACCACATGACCTGTCGCCACCTAGAGTGCTTACATCATCTGAGTTAACCATAATAGGTAATGACAAAGGTATTAATCTTCCACCTCCACATGAGTATGATGAATGCCTTGTTAATTTAAATGCACCATGTGATGAGCTGCCCACTACTTTGATCACACCAGCTATTTTAGAGGACTATGTTGATGATTTGACTTTGCCATGTGATCAAAAAAATTTGAGTGAACCCATTGAATTAACTATCGATGCAAAAGAATCAAGTGAATCAGGGAATAAATCAGATTTGGATCAAATACGTTTGAAAATAATTGTGCCAATGTTTAATCATTTTGATATGACCTCTAATCTTGGTGATGGTTCATCAATGTTGGGATGGTTTAATGATAAGCATTGTCAATCTTTTGATATGAATAAGATCTTCACTTATATGTGCAAACTGACTTGCAATTTTTTCATGCCTTTGACTCCTTGTGATAATATAGTGGCTTCATATTTCACGACTTTTTATGCGCGCTCTTGTATAACTGTGTCACATGTGCCCCAACTGAGATCAGTGAAAATGGATGGCATATACATATACAACGTGTACACCTTGTCTCTTTTGTTAGCCAGATTTCAGATTAAGCAACACCGAGGACGGCTTTGTTTTCAAGAAGGGGAGGATGATGAGGACATTGCTACCACAGTTACACCCATATCCCCTACTGTTTTACCTCTTGGAACAATTGCTAGGGCTCAGATACGCCAATTAAATTATCAGGTACTTCCGTTTCTTGGTTATGTTTCTAGTGTTCATGAGAATATGATGCTGCCTAACTTAGATACATTTGTGTTGCTTGCAATTGAAGGGCCTAGCACGGACAAGAAGGTTGAACATTGGAGCATGGTCAAGCACGGAGATGAAGGTGCGTGCGAAGAGAAAAAGAACGGAGGTTCAAGTGGAGATTTCCGGACTTTGAAGCCACCATGATGACATACAAGATGATGGACGAAATATACAAGATGGCCTTTCATAAATTTCGTCCATAGCTTATTATTGGTGTTGTGCCACCTTATTTTGGGCCAAGCCCATGTAATCTATTTTTAGAGTCCATATTGTAGGGAAAACGACTTAGGAGGTGTTTTAGTCCCACCTTGCCAAGGGTGGACAAAATCCCCTCTCTTTTCCCTATAAATATAGCCCTTAAGGCATCGTTTAGACTTGGGTTTTATTTAGTTAAAAGTTAGCCATCGTTGCAACTTCGTGTACTTCGTTTGTGTCCAACGACCAGACCAACACCGCTTATGAAACCCCACTTTCATAAATACTTCATATATATACTCGCAATATTCAGATTGCTTTATCATATTCTTGCTTGTTCTTCGATTGCTTGCAGGAATAGACCTTCGTGGTCAGGCTGATCGTGCTTCCAGCATCGTCAGTAACCTCTCGGAGTTGGTTTAGCGATTGCTAAGGCACAATGTCGTGCACGTTTGTAGTCGGATCGTCAAAGTCGTCTCCACCAAATCGATAGTTAGCATCTCATCGAAGATCGGGACACCCTCGCCTCTATCAATCACAAGCCGACGAGACTGACTGGGAGAACATGACGAATAAGGATTTGCATGATAAATTTCAGCAAATGATGAGTGGACTGGTGCAAGATGTGCTAAACAGATTTGAAGAGGCCATGGAGAAGATAGATGGCATGGAGAAGACGTTCGAAACAAAGCTCGATAACAAGTTTAATGAATTTCTCGCGCGTCTTCCACCACCACCACCCGCTGCACCTAACGCACCTCTCCAACAACAACAACAACGACGACTACCTCCACATCGCGAAACAGATCTCCGCCGAGCGAGCCGTGTTCCTCTTGCGTTTGGCCAAACTGTTGGTGCTGCTGTTGATACTTCTATGGCTCCTGCTGCTGATGCGGAGGAGGATGATTATGTGGGAGATTATGAGGATGAGGTCGATCAAAATCAGCACTACGTGCAACCACCTGCACCACTGATGAGGACATCAATACCATTGTTACACCCACAGCCCCTACTGCTACATATACGGGACCAATTACTAGAGCTCGCGCACGCCAATTAAATTATCAGGTACTTTCGTTTCTTGGTAATGATTCTAATGTTCATGAGAATATGATGCTGCCTAAATTGGATACATTTGTTTTGCTTACAAATGAAGGGCCTAGCTTGGAGAAGGATGAACATTGGAGCAAGAACAAGCATGGAGCTGATGCCATGCGCAAGGGGAACAAGAACGGAGTTACAAGTGATGATTTTAGGACTTTGAAGCCACCATAATGGGTGCATGAAGCCTTGGACGAAATATACAAGATGCCACTTCATAAATTTCGTCCCGAGGCTATTATAGGTGCTGCGTCACCTTTTTATTGGGCCAGGCCCATGTAATTTCGAAATACATAAGTATAGGCTATTTTTAGAGTCCGTATGTGTGGGGAAACAAGAGATAGGGTTGATTTTGGACCCCTCCACCAAGGGCCACGAAATTCCCCCTCTCTTCCTCCATATATACAGCCCTTAGGGCACCGTTTAGACTTTGGGTTTTGTTTAGATTAAAAGTTCGCCATAGCTGCAACTTCGCGTACTTCGTTTGTGTTCAACGACCAGACAAAGGCGTCACAGAACCCCACCTTGATCAATAAAGCTTTCATCTTATATTCGCAATATCCAGATTGCAATCTTAGATTCTTGCTTGTTCTTCGTTTGCTCGCAGGAAACAGACCCTCGTGGTCAGGTTGATCGTGCTCCGGCGTGGTCAATAACCTCTCGGAGTTGGTTTAGCGATTGCTAAGGCGCGACGTCCTCGCACGTTCGTAGTCGGATCGTCAAAGTCGACTTCCACCAAAGCGATATCCATCATCTCATCGAAAGACGGGACACCTTTGCCTCTATCAAGTGGTATCAGATTTCCAGGTTGCTCGGTGAGATTTTACAGTTTTTCATAGTTTAGATCGAGTCTGTTCTTCATACCTATAGTCCACGAAAAAGCCAAAAAAATTAGGGTTAGTTCATCCCATCCGAACCAATCTGAGCCTTGCATAATCTTTTCTGTATTTGCTTTGTTGAATTTGCGGTTGCATCGTCGTGTCCAGTTGCTGGTCTTAGCGTTTAGTCTTTTAGAGTTTCGAGTTCTGTTCACAGGTTGTCATGTCGCCGCTGCCATATATCACCACCGCATCATCATCGTCGCTGTTGCCATATACCACCACCACATATTCACCGCCAATCCGAATCCATATACGCCACCACATATCCGCCGCCATCACGCCAATCCGAGTTCACCTGCAACATATATCCGCCACCTGTCCGTGTTCCACCAGATTCATCTCCGCCACCAGTCCGAGTTCCACCAGATTCATCTCCGCCACCAGTCCTAGTCCGAGTATAGTAATTGTTGCATTGTTCTCGATTTCCAGATCACGCGACACTCCGAGTCGTGACAGAGAAGGACTCCCCAACTTCCGAGCCATCCGCAGAAGAAAAATAGTTCCAATTTCAGAAAAAAAAACTAAGTCTAGAAAATTTTGGCTAGGCAGTTTTTAGACCATTTGTAGACTTTTTCGAAAAAAAATTGTTGCAGAGCAAAAAAAAGTGCAAAAAAAGAGAAAAAAAAATTTAGAGTGTGCTCCTCCCTTGTTTACGTCCCGCGCCGTGATTTCGTTGGTGTTCTAAGCTCGCGTCTCTAGCACAGCCTAGCCTAGGACCAGCACAGTACCGTCGTTGAGCGTTTATTCAACTTTGCATCTCTGAATTGATTATTGCTGACCCTTTTTGCTACCATATTATAAGCCTTCCCAGCTCCACATACATCTATGTCGTGCGTTTGACTCTCCCTGGTAATCGCTCTATCCAAGCTTTGAGAGTTTTGACTACAACGGTTGCCGATCACCGCCTGTTGCTGGGTAAGAACTGGTAAGAATTTGAGTTTTGCTTGACGGATTTTTGACTACAAGGGAGTTGTGAACGAACGTTCTGTGCGCGTCATCATAGACGGAGGGAGCTGCAACAACTTGGCTAGCATGGAGATGGTGGAGAAGCTTTCTCTCACCACAAGACCACATCCACATCCTTACTACATCCAATGGTTCAACAACAGCGGCAAGGTTAAGGTAACACGTACTGTTCATGTGCATTTTAGTATCTCTACATATGCTGATTATGTTGATTGTGATGTGGTACCTATGCAAGCATGTTCCTTATTACTTGGTAGACCATGGCAATTTGATAAAAATTCTGTACACCATGGTAGAAACAATCACTATACTCTTGTTCATAAGGATAAAAATATTACTTTGCTTCCTATGACTCCTGATTCCATTTTGAAAGATGATATTAATAGAGCTAATAAAGCAAAACAGGAGACGAATAAGAGTGAAAATCAGATTGTGGCAAAAGAATTTGAGCAATAAATGAAGCCTAATAATAAACCATCTAGTGTTGCTTCTGAAATTAAATTGAAAAGTGCATGTTTATTTGCCACCAAATCTGATATTGATGAGCTAGATTTCAGCAAATCTGTTTGCTATGCTTTTGTGTGCAAAGAGGCATTATTTTCATTCGAGGACGTGCCTTCCTCTTTGCCTCCTGCTGTCACTAACATTTTGCAGGAGTTCGCTGACGTCTTTCCACAAGACGTGCCACCGGGATTACCGCCTATTCAAGGGATTGAGCACCAGATTGACTTAATTCCCGGTGCTTCACTGCCAAACCGTGCACCATACCGTACCAATCCAGAGGAGACGAAGGAGATTATGCGTCAAGTACAAGAGCTTCTCGACAAAGGTTATATACGCGAATCCCTTAGTGATAGAGGCAAAGGTGTCCCGTCTTTCGATGAGATGATGGATATCGCTTTAGTGGAAGTCGACTTTGACGATCCGACTACGAACGTGCGAGGACGTCGCGCCTTAGCAATCGCTAAACCAACTCCGAGAGGTTATTGACCACGCCGGAGCACGATCAACCTGACCACGAGGGTCTGTTTCCTGCGAGCAAACGAAGAACAAGCAAGAAACTAAGATTGCAATCTGGATATTGCGAATATAAGATGAAAGCTTTATTGATCAAGGTGGGGTTCTGTGACGCCTTTGTCTGGTCGTTGAACACAAACGAAGTATGCGAAGTTGCAGCTATGGCGAACTTTTAATCTAAACAAAACCCAAAGTCTAAACGATGCCCTAAGGGCTGTATATATGGAGGAAGAGGGGGGGGGAATTTCGTGACCCTTGGTGGAGGGGTCCGAAATCAACCCTATCTCTTGTTTCCCCACACATACGGACTCTAAAAATAGCCTATACTTATGTATTTCGAAATTACATGGGCCTGGCCCAATAATAAGGTGACGCAGCACCTATAATAGCCTCGGGACGAAATTTATGAAGTGGCATCTTGTATATTTCGTCCAAGGCTTCATGCACCCATTATGGTGGCTTCAAAGTCCTGAAATCATCACTTGTAACTCCGTTCTTGTTCCCCTTGCGCATGCCATCATCTCCATGCTTGTTCTTGCTCCAATGTTCATCCTTCTCCAAGCTAGGCCCTTCATTTGTAAGCAAAACAAATGTATCCAATTTAGGCAGCATCATATTCTCATGAACATTAGAATCATTACCAAGAAACGTAAGTACCTGGTAATTTAGTTGGCGTGCACGAGCTCTAGTAATTGGTCCAGTATGTATAGCAGCAGGGGCTGTGGGTGTAACAATTGTATTGATGTCCTCATCATCCTCCCCTTCTTGAAATGAAGTCGTCCTCGACGGAAGTTCATCTTCCTCACCCAAATAAGGCTTCAAATCTGCAATGTTAAAAGTGGGACTAACCCCAAAATCTGCAGGCAGCTCAAGTTTATATGTATTATCATTTATTTTCTCTAACACCTTAAAGGGACCATCAGCACGTGGCATTAACTTTGATTTACGCAAATCAGGAAATCTATCCTTACGCAAATGTAACCAAACAAGATCTCCAGGTGCAAACACAACATGTTTTCTACCCTTATCTCCAGCAAGTTTATATTTAGCATTCATACGCTCAATGTTTTCCTTAGTTAACTCATGCATTTTTAAAATCAATTCAGCACGTTGTTTAGCATCAAAATTAACCTTCTCCGAAGATGGAAGAGGCAACAAATCAATAGGTGCACGAGGTAGGAAACCATACACAACTTCAAAAGGGCACATCTTAGTAGTAGAATGCAATGAACGATTATAAGCAAATTCAATATGAGGCAAGCATTCCTCCCACATTTTCTTATTATTCTTCAAAACAGCCCTAAGCATAGTAGACAACGTTCTATTGACTACTTCAGTTTGTCCATCAGTTTGGGGGTGACAAGTAGTACTAAAAAGCAGTTTAGTCCCCAACTTAGCCCATAAACATCTCCAAAAGTGGCTAAGAAATCTAGTATCACGATCTGAAACAATAGTATTTGGCACACCATGCAAGCGAATAATTTCACGAAAGAACAAATCAGCAACATTAACAGCATCATCGCTTTTATGACATGGTATAAAGTGTGCCATTTTCGAGAATCTATCCACGACAACAAATATGCTATCCCTCCCCTTCTTTGTTCGAGGTAAACCTAAAACAAAGTCCATAGATATATCCTCCCAAGGAACACTAGGTACAGGCAAAGGCATATATAAACCATGAGGATTGAGTCGTGACTTAGCTTTTTGACATGTAGTGATAGAGGCAAAGGTGTCCCGTCTTTCGATGAGATGGTGGATTTCGCTTTGGTGGAAGTCGACTTTGACGATCCGACTACGAACGTGCGAGGACGTCGCGCCTTAGCAATCGCTAAACCAACTCCGAGAGGTTATTGACCACGCCGGAGCACGATCAACCTGACCACGAGGGTCTGTTTCCTGCGAGCAAACGAAGAACAAGCAAGAAACTAAGATTGCAATCTGGATATTGCGAATATAAGATGAAAGCTTTATTGATCAAGGTGGGGTTCTGTGACGCCTTTGTCTGGTCGTTGAACACAAACGAAGTACGCGAAGTTGCAGCTATGGCGAACTTTTAATCTAAACAAAACCCGAAGTCTAAACGATGCCCTAAGGGCTGTATATATGGAGGAAGAGGGGGGAATTTCGTGGCCCTTGGTGGAGGGGTCCGAAATCAACCCTATCTCTTGTTTCCCCACACATACGGACTCTAAAAATAGCCTATACTTATGTATTTCGAAATTACATGGGCCTGACCCAATAATAAGGTGACGCAGCACCTAAAATAGCCTCGGGACGAAATTTATGAAGTGGCATCTTGTATATTTCGTCCAAGGCTTCATGCACCCATTATGGTGGCTTCAAAGTCCTGAAATCATCACTTGTAACTCCGTTCTTGTTCCCCTTGCGCATGCCATCATCTCCATGCTTGTTCTTGCTCCAATGTTCATCCTTCTCCAAGCTAGACCCTTCATTTGTAAGCAAAACAAATGTATCCAATTTAGGCAGCATCATATTCTCATGAACATTAGAATCATTACCAAGAAACGAAAGTACCTGGTAATTTAGTTGGCATGCACGAGCTCTAGTAATTGGTCCAGTATGTATAGCAGCAGGGGCTGTGGGTGTAACAATTGTATTGATGTCCTCATCATCCTCCCCTTCTTGAAATGAAGTCGTCCTCGACGGAAGTTCATCTTCCTCACCCAAATAAGGCTTCAAATCTGCAATGTTAAAAGTGGGACTAACCCCAAAATCTGCAGGCAGCTCAAGTTTATATGCATTATCATTTACTTTCTCTAACACCTTAAAGGGACCATCAGCACGTGGCATTACCTTTGATTTGCGCAAATCAGGAAATCTATCCTTACGCAAATGTAACCAAACAAGATCTCCAGGTGCAAACACAACATGTTTTCTACCCTTATCTCCAGCAAGTTTATATTTAGCATTCATGCGCTCAATGTTTTCCTTAGTTATCTCATGCATTTTTAAAATCAATTCAGCACGTTGTTTAGCATCAAAATTAACCTTCTCCGAAGATGGAAGAGGCAACAAATCAATAGGTGCACGAGGTAGGAAACCATACACAACTTCAAAAGGGCACATCTTAGTAGTAGAATGCAATGAACGATTATAAGCAAATTCAATATGAGGCAAGCATTCCTCCCACATTTTCTTATTATTCTTCAAAACAGCCCTAAGCATAGTAGACAACGTTCTATTGACTACTTCAGTTTGTCCATCAGTTTGGGGGTGACAAGTAGTACTAAAAAGCAGTTTAGTCCCCAACTTAGCCCATAAACATCTCCAAAAGTGGCTAAGAAATTTAGTATCACGATCTGAAACAATAGTATTTGGTACACCATGCAAGCGAATAATTTCACGAAAGAACAAATCAGCAACATTAACAGCATCATCGCTTTTATGACATGGTATAAAGTGTGCCATTTTCGAGAATCTATCCACGACAACAAATATGCTATCCCTCCCCTTCTTTGTTCGAGGTAAACCTAAAACAAAGTCCATGGATATATCCTCCCAAGGAACACTAGGTACAACCACCATTATCTGCCAAGAGCGCACCTGCGGGGCCTGCACAGCGTTCTTCTTCTTCCATGGCATCAACAGGGCACACAAGTGATATTATTTGTCGTCGTTGTAAGGGAGGAGGTCATTATGCGAGAGAATGCAAATCTCCGCGTGTGATGATTGCTACCGCGGATGGTGGATATGAGTCTGCTAGTGACTATGATGAGGAGACTTTGGCTCTTATTACACGTGAAGAGCATGGTGGAGATGATTCTGATCATGAGACGCAATACATGGCTCCTGAAGACGCTGACAGGTATGAATGTTTAGTTGCTCAACGTGTTTTGAGTGTGCAGGTCACACAAGCTGAGCAAAATCAGAGGCACAATTTGTTCCATACCAAGGGAGTTGTGAAGGAACGTTCTGTGCGCGTCATCATAGACGGAGGGAGCTGCAACAACTTGGCTAGCATGGAGATGGTGGAGAAGCTTTCTCTCACCACAAGACCACATCCACATCCTTACTACATCCAATGGTTCAACAACAGCGGCAAGGTTAAGGTAACACGTACTGTTCGTGTGCATTTTAGTATCTCTACATATGCTGATTATGTTGATTGTGATGTGGTACCTATGCAAGCATGTTCCTTATTACTTGGTAGACCATGGCAATTTGATAAAAATTCTGTACACCATGTAGAAACAATCACTATACTCTTGTTCATAAGGATAAAAATATTACTTTGCTTCCTATGACTCCTGATTCCATTTTGAAAGATGATATTAATAGAGCTAATAAAGCAAAACAGGAGACGAATAAGAGTGAAAATCAGATTGTGGCAAAAGAATTTGAGCAACAAATGAAGCCTAATAATAAACCATCTAGTGTTGCTTCTGAAATTAAATTGAAAAGTGCATGTTTATTTGCCACCAAATCTGATATTGATGAGCTAGATTTCAGCAAATCTGTTTGCTATGCTTTTGTGTGCAAAGAGGCATTATTTTCATTCGAGGACGTGCCTTCCTCTTTGCCTCCTGCTGTCACTAACATTTTGCAGGAGTTCGCTGACGTTTTTCCACAAGACGTGCCACCGGGATTACCGCCTATTCGAGGGATTGAGCATCAGATCGACTTAATTCCCGGTGCTTCACTGCCAAACCGTGCACCATACCGTACCAATCCAGAGGAGACGAAGGAGATTATGCGTCAAGTACAAGAGCTTCTCGACAAAGGTTATATGAGTGGCTACCATCAAATTCGTATGAAATTGGGAGATGAATGGAAAACAGCATTTAAAACTAAGTTTGGATTATATGAGTGGTTAGTCATGCCTTTTGGGTTAACTAATGCACCTAGTACTTTCATGAGATTAATGAACGAAGTTTTACGTGCTTTCATTGGACGATTTGTGGTAGTTTACTTTGATGACATATTGATTTATAGCAGATCTTTGGAGGAACATTTGGAACATTTACGTGCTGTTTTTATTGCTCTACGTGATGCACGTTTGTTTGGTAACCTTGGGAAGTGCACCTTTTGCACCGACCGAGTATCTTTTCTTGGCTATGTTGTTACTCCACAGGGAATTGAAGTTGATAAAGCCAAGATTGAAGCTATTGAGAGTTGGCCGCAGCCCAAAACGGTCACACAAGTGAGGAGTTTTCTTGGCCTCGCTGGATTCGATAGGCGTTTTGTGAGAGATTTCAGCACCATTGCTGCACCTCTCAATGAGCTTACAAAGAAAGATGTGCCTTTTCTTTGGGGTACCGCACAGGAAGAAGCCTTCACGGTATTGAAAGATAAGTTGACACATGCTCCTTTACTCCAACTTCCTGATTTTAATAAGACTTTTGAGCTTGAATGTGATGCTAGTGGAATTGGATTAGGAGGTGTGTTATTACAAGATGGCAAACCTGTTGCTTACTTTTCTGAAAAATTGAGTGGGCCTAGTCTGAATTATTCTACTTATGATAAAGAATTATATGCTCTTGTTCGGACTTTAGAAACATGGCAACATTATTTATGGCCCAAAGAATTTGTTATACACTCTGATCATGAATCTTTGAAACATATTAAAAGTCAAGCTAAACTGAATCGTAGACATGCTAAATGGGTGGAATTCATTGAGACTTTCCCTTATGTCATTAAACACAAGAAGGGAAAAGAAAATGTTATTGCTGATGCATTGTCTCGTCGCTATACTATGCTTTCACAACTTGACTTCAAAATATTTGGTTTGGAGACCATCAACGATCAATATGTGCATGATGCTGATTTTAAAGATGTAATGCAGAATTGTAAAGAAGGAAGAATGTGGAACAAGTTTGTTGTTAACGATGGATTTGTGTTTCGTGCTAACAAGCTATGCATTCCAGCTAGCTCCATTCGTCTTTTGTTGTTGCAGGAGGCGCATGGAGGAGGATTAATGGGACACTTTGGCGTGAAGAAGACGGAGGACGTACTTGCTACACATTTCTTTTGGCCAAAGATGAGACGGGATGTTGAGCGTTTTTTTTTTACTGTCCGGACCCAAAAACTGGAAACGGGTCAAAAAAAACTTCCTATAATGGCACCTGTCTCAAAACACTCGGAAACACCTAAAAATAGGATAGCCAGAATTTTTTTTCGAAAAATGCGTTTTCGAAAAATTTTGGGCCTAAACGGCGCGTGGCTACCCGACTCCTTTTTTTTTCCGAAACCTACTCCGGCAAGAAAACACGAATCAGAAACTAGATGGATCTCGAAAACAACCCTAATAATCAAGGAACTCGGATTGGTGGTGGATATATGGTGGTGGTATATGGCAGCGGTGGTGGTAGTATATGGATATGGATCGGTGGTGGTATATGGACACGGATTGGTGGTGGTATATGGATACGGATTCGGAGCGGTGGTGGTAGATGGCAGGGGCGATGATGATGGTGCGGCGGCGGCGTGACAACTTATGACCAGAACTCGAAACTCTAAAAGACTAGACTCTAAGACCAGCAACTAGACACGATGATGCAACCGCAAATTCAACAAAGAAAAACCCTAAAAAGATTATGCAAAGGCTCAGATTGGTTCGGATATGATGAACTAACCCTAAATTTTTTTTGTGGCTTTTTCGTGGACTGTAGGTATGAAGAACAGACTCGATCTAAACTACGAAATACTATAAAATCTCACCGAGCAACCTGGAAATCTGATACCACTTGATAGAGGCAAAGGTGTCCCGTCTTTCGATGAGATGGTGAATTTCGCTTTGGTGGAAGTCGACTTTGACGATCCGACTACGAACGTGCGAGGACGTCGCGCCTTAGCAATCGCTAAACCAACTCCGAGAGGTTATTGACCACGCTGGAGCACGATCAACCTGACCACGAGGGTCTGTTTCCTGCGAGCAAACGAAGAACAAGCAAGAAACTAAGATTGCAATCTGGATATTGCGAATATAAGATGAAAGCTTTATTGATCAAGGTGGGGTTCTGTGACGCCTTTGTCTGGTCGTTGAACACAAACGAAGTACGCGAAGTTGCAGCTATGGCGAACTTTTAATCTAAACAAAACCCAAAGTCTAAACGATGCCCTAAGGGCTGTATATATGGAGGAAGAAGGGGGAATTTCGTGGCCCTTGGTGGAGGGGTCCGAAATCAACCCTATCTCTTGTTTCCCCACACATACGGACTCTAAAAATAGCCTATACTTATGTATTTCGAAATTACATGGGCCTGGCCCAATAATAAGGTGACGCAGCACCTAAAATAGCCTCGGGACGAAATTTATGAAGTGGCATCTTGTATATTTCGTCCAAGGCTTCATGCACCCATTATGGTGGCTTCAAAGTCCT
>NW_025229011.1:0-997 GCF_018294505.1 Triticum aestivum
TATTTCGAAATTACATGGGCCTGGCCCAATAATAAGGTGACGCAGCACCTAAAATAGCCTCGGGACGAAATTTATGAAGTGGCGTCTTGTATATTTCGTCCAAGGCTTCATGCACCCATTATGGTGGCTTCAAAGTCCTGAAATCATCACTTGTAACTCCGTTCTTGTTTCCCTTGCGCATGCCATCATCTCCATGCTTGTTCTTGCTCCAATGTTCATCCTTCTCCAAGCTAGGCCCTTCATTTGTAAGCAAAACAAATGTATCCAATTTAGGCAGCATCATATTCTCATGAACATTAGAATCATTACCAAGAAACGAAAGTACCTGGTAATTTAGTTGGCGTGCACGAGCTCTAGTAATTGGTCCAGTATGTATAGCAGCAGGGGCTGTGGGTGTAACAATTGTATTGATGTCCTCATCAACAGGCAAAGGCATATATAAACCATGAGGATTGAGTCGTGACTTAGCTTTTTGACATGTAGTGCAGCGAGCAATAAAATGCTCAACATCCCGTCTCATCTTTGGCCAAAAGAAATGTGTAGCAAGTACGTCCTCCGTCTTCTTCACGCCAAAGTGTCCCATTAATCCTCCTCCATGCGCCTCCTGCAACAACAAAAGACGAACGAAGCTAGCTGGAATGCATAGCTTGTTAGCACGAAACACAAATCCATCGTTAACGACGAACTTGTTCCACATTCTTCCTTCTTTACAATTCTGCATTACATCTTTAAAATCAGCATCATGCACATATTGATCTTTGATGGTCTCCAAACCAAATATTTTGAAGTCAAGTTGTGAAAGCATAGTATAGCGGCGAGACAATGCATCAGCAATAACATTTTCTTTTCCCTTCTTGTGTTTAATGACATAAGGAAAAGTCTCAATGAATTCAACCCATTTAGCATGTCTACGATTCAGTTTAGCTTGACTTCTAATATGTTTCAAAGATTCATGATCAGAATGTATAACAAATTCTTTGGGCCATAAATAATGTTG
>NW_025229011.1:2519-21855 GCF_018294505.1 Triticum aestivum
CTTCTCCAAGCTAGGCCCTTCATTTGTAAGCAAAACAAATGTATCCAATTTAGGCCCACGATTGGATACATTTGTTTTGCTTACAAATGAAGGGCCTAGCTTGGAGAAGGATGAACATTGGAGCAAGAACAAGCATGGAGATGATGGCATGCGCAAGGGGAACAAGAATGGAGTTACAAGTGCTGTTTTCAGGACTTTGAAGCCACCATAATGGGTGCATGAAGCCTTGGACGAAATATACAAGATGCCACTTCATAAATTTCGTCCCGAGGCTATTTTAGGTGCTGCGTCACCTTATTATTGGGCCAGGCCCATGTAACTTCGAAATACATAAGTATAGGCTATTTTTAGAGTCCGTATGTGTGGGGAAACAAGAGATAGGGTTGATTTCGAACCCCTCCACCAAGGGCCACGAAATTCCCCCCTCTTCCTCCATATATACAGCCCTTAGGGCATCGTTTAGACTTTGGGGTTTTGTTTAGATTAAAAGTTCGCCATAGCTACAACTTCGCGTACTTCGTTTGTGTTCAGCGACCAGACAAAGGCGTCACAGAACCCCACCTTGATCAATAAAGCTTTCATCTTATATTCGCAATATCCAGATTGCAATCTCAGTTTCTTGCTTGTTCTTCGTTTGCTCGCAGGAAACAGACCCTCATGGTCAGGTTGATCGTGCTCCGGCGTGGTCAATAACCTCTCGGAGTTGGTTTAGCGATTGCTAAGGCGCGACGTCCTCGCACGTTCGTAGTCGGATCGTCAAAGTCGACTGCCACCAAAGCGATATCCATCATCTCATCGAAAGACGGGACACCTTTGCCTCTATCAAGTGGTATCAGATTTCCAGGTTGCTCGGTGAGATTTTACAGTTTTTCGTAGTTTAGATTTTAGTCTGTTCTTCATACCTATAGTCCACGAAAAAGCCACAAAAAAAATTAGGGTTAGTTCATCATATCCGAACCAATCTGAGCCTTTGCATAATCTTTTTAGGGTTTTGCTTTGTTGAATTTGCGGTTGCATCGTCGTGTCTAGTTGCTGGTCTTAGAGTCTAGTCTTTTAGAGTTTCGAGTTCTGGTCATAAGTTGTCACGCCGCCGCCGCACCATCATCATCACCCCTGCCATCTACCACCACCGCTTATCCGCCACCGCTTCGAATCCGTATCCATATATCCACCACCAATCCGAGTTCTTGTCATATTAGGTTTGTTTTCGAGATCCATCTAGATTCCGATTCGTGTTTCCTTGCCGGAGTAGGTTTCGGAAAAAAAAAGAGTCCGGAAACCACGCTCCGTTTAGGCCCAAAATTTTTCGAAAACGCATTTTTCGAAAAATTTTCTGGCTATCCTATTTTTAGGTGTTTCTGAGTGTTTTGAGACAGGTGCCATTACAGGAAGTTTTTTTTGACCCGTTTCGAGTTTTTGGGTCCGGGCAGTAAAAAAAATTGGTCAAAAAAATTTCGTGCCCATCCTGTCAGTTTGAGCTAGGAAGAGTTTTGAGACACTCGCCATTATAGTGATTTTTCGCAAAAAAAAAGCAGCGCAAAAAAAAAGAGCGCAAAAAAAAGAGCGAAAAAAAATTTCCAGAGTGTGCTTTTCCCTTGTTTACGTGTGGCGCCGTGATTTTGTTGGTGTTCTAGGCTCGCGTCTCTAGCACAGTGATGAAGGATACCACTTGATAGAGGCAAATCTGTAAAATCTAAACTACGAAAAACTGTAAAATCTCACCGAGCAACCTGGAAATCTGATACCACTTGATAGAGGCAAAGGTGTCCCGTCTTTCGATGAGATGATGGATATCGCTTTGGTGGAAGTCGACTTTGACGATCCGACTACGAACGTGCGAGGACGTCGCGCCTTAGCAATCGCTAAACCAACTCCGAGAGGTTATTGACCACGCCGGAGCACGATCAACCTGACCACGAGGGTCTGTTTCCTGCGAGCAAACGAAGAACAAGCAAGAAACTAAGATTGCAATCTGGATATTGCGAATATAAGATGAAAGCTTTATTGATCAAGGTGGGGTTCTGTGACGCCTTTGTCTGGTCGTTGAACACAAACGAAGTACGCGAAGTTGCAGCTATGGCGAACTTTTAATCTAAACAAAACCCAAAGTCTAAACGATGCCATAAGGGCTGTATATATGGAGGAAGAGGGGGGGAATTTCGTGGCCCTTGGTGGAGGGGTCCGAAATCAACCCTATCTCTTGTTTCCCCACACATACGGACTCTAAAAATAGCCTATACTTATGTATTTCGAAATTACATGGGCCTGGCCCAATAATAAGGTGACGCAGCACCTAAAATAGCCTCGGGACGAAATTTATGAAGTGGCATCTTGTATATTTCGTCCAAGGCTTCATGCACCCATTATGGTGGCTTCAAAGTCCTGAAATCATCACTTGTAACTCCGTTCTTGTTCCCCTTGCGCATGCCATCATCTCCATGCTTGTTCTTGCTCCAATGTTCATCCTTCTCCAAGCTAGGCCCTTCATTTGTAAGCAAAACAAATGTATCCAATTTAGGCAGCATCATATTCTCATGAACATTAGAATCATTACCAAGAAACGAAAGTACCTGGTAATTTAGTTGGCGTGCACGAGCTCTAGTAATTGGTCCAGTATGTTGATAGAGGCAAAGGTGTCCCGTCTTTCGATGAGATGGTGGATTTCGCTTTGGTGGAAGTCGACTTTGACGATCCGACTACGAACGTGCGAGGACGTCGCGCCTTAGCAATCGCTAAACCAACTCCGAGAGGTTATTGACCACGCCGGAGCACGATCAACCTGACCACGAGGGTCTGTTTCCTGCGAGCAAAGAAGAACAAGCAAGAAACTAAGATTGCAATCTGGATATTGCGAATATAAGATGAAAGCTTTATTGATCAAGGTGGGGTTCTGTGACGCCTTTGTCTGGTCGTTGAACACAAACGAAGTACGCGAAGTTGCAGCTATGGCGAACTTTTAATCTAAACAAAACCCAAAGTCTAAACGATGCCCTAAGGGCTGTATATATGGAGGAAGAGGGGGAGAATTTCGTGGCCCTTGGTGGAGGGGTCCGAAATCAACCCTATCTCTTGTTTCCCCACACATACGGACTCTAAAAATAGCCTATACTTATGTATTTCGAAATTACATGGGCCTGGCCCAATAATAAGGTGACGTAGCACCTAAAATAGCCTCGGGACGAAATTTATGAAGTGGCGTCTTGTATATTTCGTCCAAGGCTTCATGCACCCATTATGGTGGCTTCAAAGTCCTGAAATCATCACTTGTAACTCCGTTCTTGTTTCCCTTGCGCATACCATCATCTCCATGCTTGTTCTTGCTCCAATGTTCATCCTTCTCCAAGCTAGGCCCTTCATTTGTAAGCAAAACAAATGTATCCAATTTAGGCAGCATCATATTCTCATGAACATTAGAATCATTACCAAGAAACGAAAGTACCTGGTAATTTAGTTGGCGTGCATGAGCTCTAGTAATTGGTCCAGTATGTATAGCAGCAGGGGCTGTGGGTGTAACAATTGTATTGATGTCCTCATCATCCTCCCCTTCTTGAAATGAAGTCGTCCTCGACGGAAGTTCATCTTCCTCACCCAAATAAGGCTTCAAATCTGCAATGTTAAAAGTGGGACTAACCCCAAAATCTGCAGGCAGCTCAAGTTTATATGCATTATCATTTATTTTCTCTAACACCTTAAAGGGACCATCAGCACGTGGCATTAACTTTGATTTGCGCAAATCAGGAAATCTATCCTTACGCAAATGTAACCAAACAAGATCTCCAGGTGCAAACACAACATGTTTTCTACCCTTATCTCCAGCAAGTTTATATTTAGCATTCATGCGCTCAATATTTTCCTTAGTTAACTCATGCATTTTTAAAATCAATTCAGCACGTTGTTTAGCATCAAAATTAACCTTCTCCGAAGATGGAAGAGGCAACAAATCAATAGGTGCACGAGGTAGGAAACCATACACAACTTCAAAAGGGCACATCTTAGTCGTAGAATGCATTGAACGATTATAAGCAAATTCAATATGAGGCAAGCATTCCTCCCACATTTTCTTATTATTCTTCAAAACAGCCCTAAGCATAGTAGACAATGTTCTATTGACTACTTCAGTTTGTCCATCAGTTTGGGGGTGACAAGTAGTACTAAAAAGCAGTTTAGTCCCCAACTTAGCCCATAAACATCTCCAAAAGTGGCTAAGAAATTTAGTATCACGATCTGAAACAATAGTATTTGGCACACCATGCAAGCGAATAATTTCACGAAAGAACAAATCAGCAACATTAACAGCATCATCGCTTTTATGACATGGTATAAAGTGTGCCATTTTCGAGAATCTATCCACGACAACAAATATGCTATCCCTCCCCTTCTTTGTTCGAGGTAAACCTAAAACAAAGTCAATAGATATATCCTCCCAAGGAACACTAGGTACAGGCAAAGGCATATATAAACCATGAGGATTGAGTCGTGACTTAGCTTTTTGACATGTAGTGCAGCGAGCAATAAAACGCTCAACATCCCGTCTCATCTTTGGCCAAAAGAAATGTGTAGCAAGTACGTCCTCCGTCTTCTTCACGCCAAAGTGTCCCATTAATCCTCCTCCATGCGCCTCCTGCAACAACAAAAGACGAACGGAGCTAGCTGGAATGCATAGCTTGTTAGCACGAAACACAAATCCATCGTTAACGACGAACTTGTTCCACATTCTTCCTTCTTTACAATTCTGCATTACATCTTTAAAATCAGCATCATGCAGATATTGATCTTTGATGGTCTCCAAACCAAATATTTTGAAGTCAAGTTGTGAAAGCATAGTATAGCGGCGAGACAATGCATCAGCAATAACATTTTCTTTTCCCTTCTTGTGTTTAATGACATAAGGAAAAGTCTCAATGAATTCAACCCATTTAGCATGTCTACGATTCAGTTTAGCTTGACTTTTAATATGTTTCAAAGATTCATGATCAGAATGTATAACAAATTCTTTGGGCCATAAATAATGTTGCCATGTTTCTAAAGTCCGAACAAGAGCATATGATAGAGGCAAAGGTGTCCCGTCTTTCGATGAGATGATGGATATCGCTTTGGTGGCAGTCGACTTTGACGATCCGACTACGAACGTGCGAGGACGTCGCGCCTTAGCAATCGCTAAACCAACTCCGAGAGGTTATTGACCACGCCGGAGCACGATCAACCTGACCACGAGGGTCTGTTTCCTGCGAGCAAACGAAGAACAAGCAAGAAACTGAGATTGCAATCTGGATATTGCGAATATAAGATGAAAGCTTTATTGATCAAGGTGGGGTTCTGTGACGCCTTTGTCTGGTCGTTGAACACAAACGAAGTACGCGAAGTTGCAGCTATGGCGAACTTTTAATCTAAACAAAACCCAAAGTCTAAACGATGCCCTAAGGGCTGTATATATGGAGGAAGAGGGGGGAATTTCGTGGCCCTTGGTGGAGGGGTCCGAAATCAACCCTATCTCTTGTTTCCCCACACATACGGACTCTAAAAATAGCCTATACTAATGTATTTCGAAATTACATGGGCCTGGCCCAATAATAAGGTGACGCAGCACCTAAAATAGCCTCGGGACGAAATTTATGAAGTGGCATCTTGTATATTTCGTCCAAGGCTTCATGCACCCATTATGGTGGCTTCAAAGTCCTGAAATCATCACTTGTAACTCCGTTCTTGTTCCCCTTGCGCATGCCATCATCTCCATGCTTGTTCTTGCTCCAATGTTCATCCTTCTCCAGGCTAGGCCCTTCATTTGTAAGCAAAACAAATGTATCCAATTTAGGCAGCATCATATTCTCATGAACATTAGAATCATTACCAAGAAACGAAAGTACCTGGTAATTTAGTTGGCGTGCACGAGCTCTAGTAATTGGTCCAGTATGTATAGCAGCAGGGGCTGTGGGTGTAACAATTGTATTGATGTCCTCATCAGGTAGAGCAGAACAAAAGCTGGATTAGCAATTTGTTCTGCAGAGCACAACTTCTTTGACCCAATCCTGGATATGGAAGAGGTACTGGAGTTTGTTTCTCCTAATCATTCCGCGATAGAATGGCTTGACGAACCACAAGAGTAATAGGCATCGATAAACGATTGCACGCATACTCTTGACTATCAATTGATAGACGAGGGTCAGAAGACAACTAAAGAGGGACAACTCCAAGGAACATACGATTTTCTGAGTTGTGGATGCATAGATTAGTATGTCGTACCAAGTTCAACATATTTCTTCCGGATAACCCATGCAAAGAGGTAGGACTGGCAGAGTCACGATTTATGAATGGAGAACTCCTCAAGAGTACTCCGATTGTGATTGTTCAGTTCAACGAGGAACTTCTGCCATAAGTAGTTCATGGTATTTGGAAGAAGAAGATACCACGGACTTCAAGGACTATCGCAAAGATTACTAATAACCTAAGGGAGCTAGCAATTACTATCAACATGAAGTAAGTAGGGTGAATCTCGGTTCGAAAACCCAGAAGTGAAATGCCTACTAACTAAGTGGCATCACGGGATGCTTACGAGAATGATGGCCAGAATCTTCACACTGGGAACACAAAACATTGCTAGATTACTAGGTGACTCCCTAAAACACCTAGGGTCATAATAGTAGCTCCAACATATATGTCAAGGCAATAGAATACCTCAACTCAACAATTAGTGTGATTGAGCTGGCATAAAGGAACATCGAAACCAGAGGGAAAGGATTTTGCAAATGCATCAGACTATTTAGAAACCTGGGATGACTCGGACAGCATAACGGCTGTAAATGCTCAGAAAAGATTTGAGACATACTACAAAATGGTGGCATAACCACTCAGAAGCACAATCAAGGGAAGTAAAAATGGATGACAAATACATATACAACATGTATACCTTGTCTCTTCTGTTAGCCACATTTCAGATTAAGCAACGCCGAGGATGGCTTTGTTTTCAAAAAGGGGAGGATGATGAGGACATGACTACCTTGGATACGACCAAAAATATTGCATACATGCATATTTGTCAGGTGATTTCTAGTGCAAACTATTCAATAATCTATTTATGTTATCCAGAACAAAAATACTTCACACACTTTTGTGTTTTGTCTAATTGCAGGTGTATGGGATATTTGTACAATTCGCATATGAAGATAAGGGAGAAAGAGATGTTTAAGTGCTGTTCAAAACGTTCTCTCACGGCACTTTTGGGCCAAGAGAAGATAGAGTCCAAGTCTCTCACGTTCTGGATTCAGATTCAGACTGCACAGACATACCTAACTCAAAACGCCAACAACTTTTTCATACGGACTCCGAATTGGGTGATTCTTTTTTTGTTGGATTCTAGATTTTGTGCTCTTTCCAGCCCAATTGGATTCACCTTCAAATTCGTCCGGAGCGTTGAGATATCCATGAAACAATCAGACGTTGCAGCAGAATCCGAGTCAAACAACAAGTCCAAAGGTGTTGCATCACCTCCACTTGGGCCCATTGGCCTTGTACGACCTAGGGTTAGTTTTAGGCTGCCTTGGGACGTCCTCCCACCTCCTAGGCCGCCACCCCTTGCTCCTATATAAGTAGATCCATCTAGTAGCTTTTCCCTTGGGATTTGTTTAGTTAAAAGTTAGCCATTGCAACTTCGTGTACTTCGTTTGTGTTCAACGACCAGACCAAGACCGCTTACGGATCCCCACCTTCATCAATACTTCATATATACTCACAATATTCAGATTGCTTTTATCATATTCTTGCTTGTTCTTCGATTGCTTGCAGGAATAGACCTTCGTGGTCAGGTTGATTGTGCTCCGGCGTGGTCAATAACCTCCCGAAGTTGGTTTAGCGATTGCTAAGGCGCAACGTCGTGCACGTTTGTAGTCGGATCATCAAAGTCATCTTCACCAAATCGATAGTTATCATCTCATCGAAAGATCGGGACACCCCGCCTCTATCAAGTGGTATCAGTTTTCAGGTTGCTCGGTGAGAATTTCCAGTTTTCCCTAGATTAGATTTATTTTCTTACCTATTGTCCAAGAAAAAGCCACAAAAAAAAGTTAGATCTATTCATCCTTTGTCCAAGCCAATCTGAGCCTTTGCATTTTTCTTTTCATTGTTTGCATTATTGAATTATCGGTTGCATCGCCGTGTCGAGTTGCTGGTCTTAGTGTCTAGTTCCTTTAGAGTTTCGAGTTCTGTTCACATTAATCACGCCGCCGCTGCATCATTATCCCTTCCGCTGTCCACCATCCCATCCATCAATTTTCACCATGTGTTACGCGTTGTTCGTTGTCATAATCATAGTTGAGGTCATTCACATCTTCGCCTGATCCAATCTGCATCTTATCTAGTTTGTCTTGGAAAGAGGGAGAAAAAAAGATAGAGAAAAAAAAGAAAAAAAAAGAAAAAGAAAAAAAGTGTGAGAAAAAAAAGAAAGAAGAGAAAAAAACAAAATTCGGATCTTTCTAGACTCAATCTCGTAGTTGAATTCGGACTGGAATCTGTTTCGTGTACTTCGTTTGTGTTCAACGACCAGACCAAGACCGCTTACGGATCCCCACCTTCATCAATACTTCATATATACTCACAATATTCAGATTGCTTTTATCATATTCTTGCTTGTTCTTCGATTGCTTGCAGGAATAGACCTTCGTGGTCAGGTTGATTGTGCTCCGGTGTGGTCAATAACCTCTCGAAGTTGGTTTAGCGATTGCTAAGGCGCAACGTCGTGCACGTTTGTAGTCGGATCATCAAAGTCATCTTCACCAAATCGATAGTTATCATCTCTTCGAAAGATCGGGACACCCCGCCTCTATGAGGTGGTGGTGGTAAACGCGCGAGCAATTCATTAAACTTGCTATCAAGCTTTGTTTCGAACGTCTTCTCCATGCCATCTATCTTCTCCATGGCCTCGTCAAATCTGTTTAGCACATCTTGCACATGTCCACTCATCATTTGCTGAAATTTATCATGTAGCTGTTTGTTCGTCAGGTTCTCCCAATCAGTCTCATCGGCTTGTGATCCTACCATGGTTAGCAGCAAACAGAAACACACAAGAATATGATCCTACAGACTACTAAGAAGTGGTGGTGGTGTATCACAAACCCATCAAGCAAAACTCAAATTCTTACCAGTTCTTACCCAGCAGCAGGTGGTGATCGGCAACCGTTGTAGTCAAAACTCTCAAAGCTTGGATAGAGCGATTAACAGGGAGAGTCAAACGCACGACGTAGATGTATGTGGAGCTGGGAAGGCTTATAATACGCTAGCAAAAAGGGTCAGCAATAATCAATTCAGAGATGCAAAGTTGAATAAACGCTCAACGACGGTACTGTGCTGGTCCTACGCTAGACCGTGCTAGAGACGCGAGCCTAGAACACTAACAAAATCACGGCGCTGCACGTAAACAAGGAAAAAGCACACTCTGGAATTTTTTTTCGCTCTTTTTTTTGTGCGCTGCTTTTTTTTTGTTTTTTTTTGCGAAAAACTCACTATAATGGCGAGTGTCTCAAAACTCTTCCTAGGTCAAACTGACAGGATGGGCACGAAATTTTTTCGACCAATTTTTTTTTTGTTTTTTCGACTGCCCGGACCCAAAAACTGGAAACGGGTCAAAAAAAACTTCCTATAATGGCACCTGTCTCAAAACACTCAGAAACACCTAAAAATAGGATAGCGAGAATTTTTTTCGAAAAATGCGTTTTCGAAAAATTTTGGGCCTAAACGGAGGGTGGTTTCCTGATAGAGGCAAAGGTGTCCCGTCTTTCGATGAGATGATGGATATCACTTTGGTGGCAGTCGACTTTGACGATCCAACTACGAACGTGCGAGGACGTCGCGCCTTAGCAATCGCTAAACCAACTCCGAGAGGTTATTGACCACGCCGGAGCACGATCAACCTGACCACGAGGGTCTGTTTCCTGCGAGCAAATGAAGAACAAGCAAGAAACTGAGATTGCAATCGGGGTATTGCGAATATAACATGAAAGCTTTATTGATAAAGGTGGGGTTCTGTGACGCCTTTGTCTGGTCGTTGAACACAAATGAAGTACGCGAAGTTGCAGCTATGGCGAACCTTTAATTTAACAAAACCCAAAGTCTAAACGATGCCCTAAGGGCTGTATATATGGAGGAAGAGGGGGGGAATTTCTTGGCCCTTGGTGGAGGGGTCCGAAATCAACCCTATCTCTTGTTTCCCCACACATACGTACTCTAAAAATAGCCTATACTTATGTATTTCGAAATTACATGGGCCTGGCCCAATAATAAGGTGACGCGGCACCTAAAATAGCCTCGGGACGAAATTTATGAAGTGGCATCTTGTATATTTCGTCCAAGGCTTCATGCACCCATTATGGTGGCTTCAAAGTCCTGACATCATCACTTGTAACTCCGTTCTTGTTCCCCTTGCGCATGCCATCATCTCCATGCTTGTTCTTGCTCCAATGTTCATCCTTCTCCAAGCTAGGACCTTCATTTGTAAGCAAAACAAATGTATCCAATTTAGGCAGCATCATATTCTCATGAACATTAGAATCATTACCAAGAAACGAAAGTACCTGGTAATTTAGTTGGCGTGCACGAGCTCTAGTAATTGGTCCAGTATGTATAGCAGCAAGGGCTGTGGGTGTAACAATTGTATTGATGTCCTCATCATCCTCCCCTTCTTGAAATGAAGTCGTCCTCGACGGAAGTTCATTTTCCTCACCCAAATAAGGCTTCAAATCTGCAATGTTAAAAGTGGGACTAACCCCAAAATCTGCAGGCAGCTCAAGTTTATATGCATTATCATTTATTTTCTCTAACACCTTAAAGGGACTGATGAGGACATCAATACAATTGTTACACCCACAGCCCCTGCTGCTATACATACTGGACCAATTACTAGAGCTCGTGCACGCCAACTAAATTACCAGGTACTTTCGTTTCTTGGTAATGATTCTAATGTTCATGAGAATATGATGCTGCCTAAATTGGATACATTTGTTTTGCTTACAAATGAAGGGCCTAGCTTGGAGAAGGATGAACATTGGAGCAAGAACAAGCATGGAGATGATGGCATGCGCAAGGGGAACAAGAACGGAGTTACAAGTGATGATTTCAGGACTTTGAAGCCACCATAATGGGTGCATGAAGCCTTGGACGAAATATACAAGATGCCACTTCATAAATTTCGTCCCGAGGCTATTTTAGGTGCTGCGTCACCTTATTATTGGGCCAGGCCCAAGTAATTTCGAAATACATAAGTATAGGCTATTTTTAGAGTCCGTATGTGTGGGGAAACAAGAGATAGGGTTGATTTCGGACCCCTCCACCAAGGGCCACGAAATTCCCCCCTCTTCCTCCATATATACATGATGAGGACATGACTACCTTGAATATGACCAAAAATATTGCATATATGCATATTTGTCAGGTGATTTCTAGTGCAAACTATTCAATAATCTATTTATGTTATCCAGAACAAAAATACTTCACACACTTTTGTGTTTTGTCTAATTGCAGGTGTATGGGACATTTGTACAATCCACATATGAAGATAAGGAAGAAAGAGATGTTTATTTGCTGTCCAAAAAGTTCTCTCACGTCACTTTTGGCCCAAGAGAAGATAGAGTCCAAGTCTCTCACGTTCTGGATTCAGATTCGGACTGCACAGACATACCTGACTGAAAACGCACACAAGTTTTTCATACGGACTCCGAATTGGCTGATTCTTTTTTTGTTGGAAACTAGATTTCGTGCACTTTCCAACCCAATTGGAATCACCTTCAAATTTGTCCGGAGCGTTGAGTTGTGGACGAAACAATCTGATGCTGCAGCAGAATCCGAGTCAAACTACAAGTCCAAAGGTGTTGCATCACCTCCACTTGGGCCCATTGGCCTTGTACGACCTAGATTTAGTTTTAGGCTGCCTTGGGACGTCTTCCCACCTCCTTGGCCGCCACCCCTTGCTCCTATATAAGTAGATCCATCTAGTAGCTTTTCCTGGGGGATTTTTTTAGTTAAAAGTTAGCCATTGCAACTTCGTGTACTTCGTTTGTGTCCAACGACCAGACCAAGACCGCTTCCGGATCCCCACCATTATCAATACCTCATATATATTTGCAATATTCAGATTGCTTTATCACATTCTTGCTCGTTCTTCGATTGCTTGCAGGAATAGACCTTCGTGGTCAGGCTGACCGTGCTTCCAGCATCGTCAGTAACCTCAGGAGATTGGTTTAGCGATTGCTAAGGCGCAACGTTGTGCACGTTTGTAGTCGGATTGTCAAAGTCGTCTCCACCAAATCGATAGTTATCATCTCATCGAAAGATCGGGACCCTCGCCTCCATCAAGTGGTATCAGTTTTCAGGTTGCTCGGTGAGATTTTACAGTTTTTCATAGTTTAGATCGCATCTGTCATTCATACCTACAGTCCATGAAAAAGCCACAAAAAAAGTTAGATCTGTTCATCCTTTATCCAAGCTAGTCTGAGCCTTTGCAATTTTCTATTCATTGCTTGACACCGCTGGTTGCCGATCACCGCCTGCTGCATGGTAAGAACTTGTAAGACATTGATATTTGCTTTACTGTGAGCGTTTTACCACCACATCCTAGTAGTTTAGGAACATTATTTTTGGGTTTTGTTTCTTGTTCTACTAATCATGACAGGATCCAGAGTCAATTCATGGGCTTCGTCGATCGCGGGAGACGTGCCACCACCTTTGCAAATACCACAACCGTCACGAGAGGTGCACAGACATCCAAATGCACATGATCAGGTTAATGTATCTATACCACCATTTAATGGTCGTTTTAAACCTGCTTTATATATTGAATGGGAGTTCGACATAAAAAATATATTTGCTTCCCATAATTTCAATGAACATAAAAATGTTAAGGTTGCGGTTGGTTCTTTCACTGGTTATGCTTTGGTTTGGTGGAGTGAATATTGTCGGTTACACCCTGATTATATACCTACTACTTGGGATGATTTGAAACTTGCCATGCGACATACTTTCGTCCCTGCTTATTATACTCGTGACATGATTAAGAAGTTGCAACACTTAAAACAAGGTAGTGAAACTGTAACAAAATATTATGATGATTTACAAACTACCTTGTTGCATTCCTCTTTAGAAGAAAGTGAAGATGATTTTATGGATAGATTTTGGGGAGGATTAAACCGTGATATTCAAGAGATACTAATTCATGAAGAGTGTTATCCTATGGACCATTTGTTTCATCTTGCTTGCAAAGCTGAACAGGAAATAAAACGACGTGTTGGCCATGAGGAGAACAAGCGCACGGTGCACATTCCAAGAGTTGATATGATTGTTCCTTCAACTACTAGGCATACTATGACAACCACATCCGTTGTTGTCAGGACTACATCACCTCCACCATGTGACACATCGCCCCCGAGAGTGGCTACATCATCTGAGTTGATCATAAGTGGTAATGACAAAGGTACTGATCTTCCATCTCTACGTGAGAATGATGAATGCCTTGTCAATTTGAATGCACCATCTGATGAGCTACCCACTACTTTGATCACACCACCTATTTTAGAGGACTACGTTGATAATTTGACTTTGCCATGTGATCAAACAACTGAAATACCAACAATTTTGAGTGCACCCATTGAATTAACTATTGATGCAAAAGAACCAATGTTTAATCATTTTGATATGACCTCTAATCTTGGTGATGATTCTGTGTTGAATGACTTATTACATGTTTGCTTATTTAAGCATGTTGTAGCATGTAAATTTGATGCAAGTAAGGTTTATTCACCAATGTTGGGATGGTTTAATGATGAACATTGTCAATCTTTTGAAATGAATAAGAGCTTCACTTATATGTGCAAACTGAGTTGCAATATTTTCATGCCTTCTACTTCTTGTGCTAATTTTTTGGCTTTAGATTTTATGTACTATGCAAGTTACTCATCTATTCATGTGTCATATATGCAAAAATCAAGGGAAGTAAAAATGGATGACATATACATATACAACATGTACACCTTGTCTCTTTTGTTAGCCACATTTCAGATTAAGCAACGCCGAGGACGGCTTTATTTTCAAGAAGGGGAGGATGATGAGGACATGACTACCTTGGATATGACCAAAAATATTGCATATATGCATATTTGTCAGGTGATTTCTAGTGCACACTATTCAATAATCTATTTATGTTATCCAGAACAAAAATACTTCACACACTTTTGTGTTTTGTCTAATTGCAGGTGTATGGGACATTTGTACAATCCACATATGAAGATAAGGAAGAAAGAGATGTTTATTTGCTGTCCAAAAAGTTCTCTCACGTCACTTTTGGCCCAAGAGAAGATAGAGTCCAAGTCTCTCACGTTCTGGATTCAGATTCGGACTGCACAGACATACCTGACTCAAAACGCACACAAGTTTTTCATACGGACTCCGAATTGGGTGATTCTTTTTTTGTTGGAAACTAGATTTCGTGCACTTTCCAACCCAATTGGAATCACCTTCAAATTCGTCCGGAGCGTTGAGTTGTGGACGAAACAATCTGATGCTGCAGCAGAATCCGAGTCAAACTACAAGTCCAAAGGTGTTACATCACTTCCACTTGGGCCCATTGGCTTTGTACGACCTAGATTTAGTTTTAGGCTGCCTTGGGACGTCTTCCCACCTCCTTGGCCGCCACCCCTTGCTCCTATATAAGTAGATCCATCTAGTAGCTTTTCCTTGGGATTTGTCTAGTTAAAAGTTAGCCATTGCAACTTCGTGTACTTCGTTTGTGTCCAACGACCAGACCAAGACCGCTTACGGATCCCCACCTTTATCAATACTTCATATATACTCGCAATATTCAGATTGCTTTTATCATATTTTGCTTGTTCTTCAATTGCTTGCAGGAATAGACCTTCGTGGTCAGGTTGATTGTGCTCCAGCGTGATCAATAACCTCTCGGAGTTGGTTTAGCGATTGCTAAGGCGCAACGTCGTGCACGTTTGTAGTCGGATCGTCAAAGTCGTCTCCACCAAATCGATAGTTATCATCTCATCGAAAGATCGGGACACCCCGCCTCTATCAAGTGGTGAGGAAAGTTGGAGACAAAGTTGTTGATATATCCTGCTTGGCTGTTGTTTCACCTCATTATCTTTACTGCCGTTGTGATCTTCACTTATATCTTGCTGTCTAGAGCTACTTAGTGTCCTTCATTGATGCTAGTTGTGCTACGACGTGACCTCATTAGTGTTCTAGGCTCGCGTCTCTAGTTCGGTCTAGCCTAGGACCAGCACAGTACCGTCGTTGAGCGTTTATTCAACATTGCATCTTTGAATTGATTATTGCTAATCTTTTGCTACCATATATAGCCAACCCAGCTCCACATATTTCTACACCGTGTATACGTACGCTCCCCTGGCAATCGCTTTACTCAATATTCGGAGTTACTTGACACCGCTGGTTGCCGATCACCGCCTGCTGCATGGTAAGAACTTGTAAGACATTGATATTTGCTTTACTGTGAGCGTTTTACCACCACATCCTAGTAGTTATAGGAACATTATTTTTGGGTTTTGTTTCTTGTTCTACTAATCATGACAGGATCCAGAGTCAATTCATGGGCTTTGTCGATCGCGGGAGACGTGCCACCACCTTTGCAAATACCACAACTGTCACGAGAGGTGCACAAACATCCAAATGCACATCATCAGGTTAATGTATCTATACCACCATTTAATGGCCGTTTTAAACCTGCTTTATATATTGAATGGGAGTTCGACATAAAAAATATATTTGCTTCCCATAATTTCAATGAACATAAAAAGGTTAAGGTTGCGGTTGGTTCTTTCACTTGTTATGCTTTGGTTTGGTGGAGTGAATATTGTCGGTTACACCCTGATTATATACCTACTACTTGGGATGATTTGAAACTTGCCATGCGACATACTTTCGTCCCTGCTTATTATACTCGTGACATGATTAAGAAGTTGCAACACTTAAAACAAGGTAGTGAAACTGTAACAAAATATTATGATGATTTACAAACTACCTTGTTGCATTCCTCTTTAGAAGAAAGTGAAGATGATTTTATGGATAGATTTTGGGGAGGATTAATCCGTGATATTCAAGAGATACTAATTCATGAAGAGTGTTATCCTATGGACCATTTGTTTCATCTTGCTTGCAAAGCTGAACAGGAAATAAAACGACGTGTTGGCCACGAGGAGAACAAGCGCACGGTGCATATTCCAAGAGTTGATATGATTGTTCCTTCAACTACTAGGCATACTATGACAACCACATCCGTTGTTGTCAGGACTACATCACCTCCACCATGTGACACATCGCCCCCGAGAGTGGCTACATCATCTGAGTTGATCATAAGAGGTAATGACAAAGGTACTGATCTTCCATCTCTACATGAGAATGATGAATGCCTTGTCAATTTGAATGCACCATCTGATGAGCTACCCACTACTTTGATCACACCACCTATTTTAGAGGACTACGTTGATAATTTGACTTTGCCATGTGATCAAACAACTGAAATACCAACAATTTTGAGTGCACCCATTGAATTAACTATTGATGCAAAAGAACCAACGTTTAATCATTTTGATATGACCTCTAATCTTGGTGATGATTCTGTGTTGAATGACTTATTGCATGTTTGCTTATTTAAGCATGTTGTAGCATGTAAATTTGATGCAAGTAAGGTTTATTCACCAATGTTGGGATGGTTTAATGATGAACATTGTCAATCTTTTGGAATGAATAAGAGCTTCACTTATATGTGCAAACTGAGTTGCAATATTTTCATGCCTTCTACTTCTTGTGCTAATTTTTTGGCTTTAGATTTTATGAACTATGCAAGTTACTCATCTATTCATGTGTCATATATGCAAAAATCAAGGGAAGTAAAAATGGATGACATATACATATACAACATGTACACCTTGTCTCTTTTGTTAGCCACATTTCAGATTAAGCAACGCCGAGGACGGCTTTATTTTCAAGAAGGGGAGGATGATGAGGACATGACTACCTTGAATATGACCAAAAATATTGCATATATGCATATTTGTCAGGTGATTTCTAGTGCAAACTATTCAATAATCTATTTATGTTATCCAGAACAAAAATACTTCACACACTTTTGTGTTTTGTCTAATTGCAGGTGTATGAGACATTTGTACAATCCACATATGAAGATAAGGAAGAAAGAGATGTTTATTTGCTGTCCAAAAAGTTCTCTCACGTCACTTTTGGCCCAAGAGAAGATAGAGTCCAAGTCTCTCACGTTCTGGATTTAGATTCGGACTGCACAGACATACCTGACTGAAAACGCACACAAGTTTTTCATACGGACTCCGAATTGGCTGATTCTTTTTTTGTTGGAAACTAGATTTCGTGCACTTTCCAACCCAATTGGAATCACCTTCAAATTTGTCCGGAGCGTTGAGTTGTGGACGAAACAATCTGATGCTGCAGCAGAATCCGAGTCAAACTACAAGTCCAAAGGTGTTACATCACCTCCACTTGGACCCATTGGCCTTGTACGACCTAGATTTAGTTTTAGGCTGCCTTGGGACGTCTTCCCACCTCCTTGGCCGCCACCCCTTGCTCCTATATAAGTAGATCCATCTAGTAGCTTTTCCTGGGGGATTTGTTTAGTTAAAAGTTAGCCATTGCAACTTCGTGTACTTCGTTTGTGTCCAACGACCAGACCAAGACCGCTTCCGGATCCCCACCATTATCAATACCTCATTTATATTTGCAATATTCAGATTGCTTTATCACATTCTTGCTCGTTCTTCGATTGCTTGCAGGAATAGACCTTCGTGGTCAGGCTGACCGTGCTTCCAGCATCGTCAGTAACCTCAGGAGATTGGTTTAGCGATTGCTAAGGCGCAACGTTGTGCACGTTTGTAGTCGGATTGTCAAAGTCGTCTCCACCAAATCGATAGTTATCATCTCATCGAAAGATCGGGACCCTCGCCTCCATCAATACAGCCCTTAGGGCATCGTTTAGACTTTGGGTTTTGTTTAGATTAAAAGTTCGCCATAGCTGCAACTTCGCGTACTTCGTTTGTGTTCAACGACCAGACAAAGGCGTCACAGAACCCCACCTTGATCAATAAAGCTTTCATCTTATATTCGCAATATCCAGATTGCAATCTCAGTTTCTTGCTTGTTCTTCGTTTGCTCGCAGGAAACAGACCCTCGTGGTCAGGTTGATCGTGCTCCGGCGTGGTCAATAACCTCTCGGAGTTGGTTTAGCGATTGCTAAGGCGCGACGTCCTCGCACGTTCGTAGTCGGATCGTCAAAGTCGACTTCCACCAAAGCGAAATCCACCATCTCATCGAAAGACGGGACACCTTTGCCTCTATCAAGTGGTATCAGATTTCCAGGTTGCTCGGTGAGATTTTACAGTTTTTCGTAGTTTAGATCGAGTCTGTTCTTCATACCTACAGTCCACGAAAAAGCCACACAAAAAAAAATTAGGGTTAGTTCATCATATCCGAACCAATCTGAGCCTTTGCATAATCTTTTTAGGGTTTTGCTTTGTTGATTTTGCGGTTGCATCGTCGGTCTAGTTGCTGGTCTTAGAGTCTAGTCTTTTAGAGTTTCGAGTTCTGGTCATAAGTTGTCACGCCGCCGCCGCACCATCATCATCGCCCCTGCCATCTACCACCACCGCTCCGAATTCGTATCCATATACCACCACCAATCCGTGCCCATATACCACCACCGATCCATATCCATATACTACCACCGCTACCACCACCGCTGCCATATACCACCACCATATATCCACCACCAATCCGAGTTCCTTGCTTATTAGGTTTGTTTTCGGGATCCATCTAGATTCCGATTCGTGTTTCCTTGCCGGAGTAGGTTTCGGAAAAAAAAGAAAAAAAAAGAAAAAAAAAGAGTCGGGTAGCCACGCTCCGTTTAGGCCCAAAATTTTTCGAAAACGCATTTTTCGAAAAATTTTCTGGCTATCCTATTTTTAGGTGTTTCTGAGTGTTTTGAGACAGGTGCCATTATAGGAAGTTTTTTTTGACCCGTTTCTAGTTTTTGGGTCCGGGCAGTCGAAAAAAAAAATTCGAACAAAAAATTTCGTGCCCATCCTGTCAGTTTGACCTACGAAGAGTTTTGAGACACTCGCCATTATAGTGCTTTTTCGCAAAAAAAAAACAGCGCAAAAAAGAAAAGAGCGCAAAAAAAAAAGAGGGCGAAAAGAAAAATTTCAGAGTGTGCTTTTCCCTTGTTTACGTGCCGCGCCGTGATTTTGTTGGTGTTCTAGGCTCGCGTCTCTAGCACAGTCTAGCCTAGGACCAGCACAGTACCGTCGTTGAG
>NW_025229011.1:22914-30699 GCF_018294505.1 Triticum aestivum
TTAATTCCCGGTGCTTCACTGCCAAACCGTGCACCATACCGTACCAATCCAGAGGAGACGAAGGAGATTATGCGTCAAGTACAAGAGCTTCTCGACAAAGGTTATATACGCGAATCCCTTAGTCCTTGTGCTGTTCCTATTATTCTAGTGCCGAAAAAGGATGGTACATCACGTATGTGTGTTGATTGTAGAGGCATTAATAATATTACTATTCGTTATCGTCATCCTATTCCTAGGCTAGATGATATGCTTGATGAATTGAGTGGCTCTACAATATTCTCCAAAGTTGATTTGCGTAGTGGCTACCATCAAATTCGTATGAAATTGGGAGATGAATGGAAAACAGCATTTAAAACTAAGTTTGGATTATATGAGTGGTTAGTCATGCCTTTTGGGTTAACTAATGCACCTAGTACTTTCATGAGATTAATGAACGAAGTTTTACGTGCTTTTATTGGACGATTTGTGGTAGTTTACTTTGATGACATATTGATTTATAGCAGATCTTTGGAGGAACATTTGGAACATTTACGTGCTGTTTTTATTGCTCTACGTGATGCACGTTTGTTTGGTAACCTTGGGAAGTGCACCTTTTGCACCGACCGAGTATCTTTTTTTGGCTATGTTGTTACTCCACAGGGAATTGAAGTTGATAAAGCCAAGATTGAAGCTATTGAGAGTTGGCCGCAGCCCAAAACGGTCACACAGGTGAGGAGTTCTCTTGGCCTCGCTGGATTCTATAGGCGTTTTGTGAGAGATTTCAGCACCATTGCTGCACCTCTCAATGAGCTTACAACGAAAGATGTGCCTTTTCTTTGGGGTACCGCACAGGAAGAAGCCATCACGGTATTGAAAGATAAGTTGACACATGCTCCTTTACTCCAACTTCCTGATTTTAATAAGACTTTTGAGCTTGAATGTGATGCTAGTGGAATTGGATTAGGAGGTGTGTTATTACAAGATGGCAAACCTGTTGCATACTTTTCTGAAAAATTGAGTGGGCCTAGTCTGAATTATTCTACTTATGATAAAGAATTATATGCTCTTGTTCGGACTTTAGAAACATGGCAACATTATTTATGGCCCAAAGAATTTGTTATACATTCTGATCATGAATCTTTGAAACATATTAAAAGTCAAGCTAAACTAAATCGTAGACATGCTAAATGGGTTGAATTCATTGAGACTTTCCCTTATGTCATTAAACACAAGAAGGGAAAAGAAAATGTTATTGCTGATGCATTGTCTCGTCGCTATACTATGCTTTCACAACTTGACTTCAAAATATTTGGTTTGGAGACCATCAAAGATCAATATGTGCATGATGCTGATTTTAAAGATGTAATGCAGAATTGTAAAGAAGGAAGAATGTGGAACAAGTCTGTTGTTAACGATGGATTTGTGTTTCGTGCTAACAAGCTATGCATTCCAGCTAGCTCCGTTCATCTTTTGTTGTTGCAGGAGGCGCATGGAGGAGGATTAATGGGACAGTTTGGCGTGAAGAAGACGGAGGACGTACTTGCTACACATTTCTTTTGGCCAAAGATGAGACGGGATGTTGAGCATTTTATTGCTCGCTGCACTACATGTCAAAAAGCTAAGTCACGACTCAATCCTCATGGTTTATATATGCCTTTGCCTGTACCTAGTGTTCCTTGGGAGGATATATCTATGGACTTTGTTTTAGGTTTACCTCGAACAAAGAAGGGGAGGGATAGCATATTTGTTGTCGTGGATAGGTTCTCGAAAATGGCACACTTTATACCATGTCATAAAAGCGATGATGCTGTTAATGTTGCTGATTTGTTCTTTCGTGAAATTATTCGCTTGCATGGTGTGCCAAATACTATTGTTTCAGATCGTGATACTAAATTTCTTAGCCACTTTTGGAGATGTTTATGGGCTAAGTTGGGGACTAAACTGCTTTTTAGTACTACTTGTCACCCCCAAACTGATGGACAAACTGAAGTAGTCAATAGAACGTTGTCTACTATGCTTAGGGCTGTTTTGAAGAATAATAAGAAAATGTGGGAGGAATGCTTGCCTCATATTGAATTTGCTTATAATCGTTCATTGCATTCTACTACTAAGATGTGCCCTTTTGAAGTTGTGTATGGTTTCCTACCTCGTGCACCTATTGATTTGTTGCCTCTTCCATCTTCGGAGAAGGTTAATTTTTGATGAGGACATGACTACCTTGTATATGACCAAAAATATTGCATATATGCATATTTGTCAGGTGATTTCTAGTGCAAACTATTCAATAATCTATTTATGTTATCCCGAACAAAAATACTTCACACACTTTTGTGTTTTGTCTAATTGCAGGTGTATGGGACATTTGTACAATCCACATATGAAGATAAGGAAGAAAGAGATGTTTATTTGCTGTCCAAAAAGTTCTCTCACGTCACTTTTGGCCCAAGAGAAGATAGAGTCCAAGTCTCTCACGTTCTGGATTCAGATTCGGACTGCACAGACACACCTGACTCAAAACGCACACAAGTTTTTCATACGGACTCCGAATTGGGTGATTCTTTTTTTGTTGGAAACTAGATTTCGTGCACTTTCCAACCCAATTGGAATCACCTTCAAATTCGTCCGGAGCGTTGAGTTGTGGACGAAACAATCTGATGCTGCAGCAGAATCCGAGTCAAACTACAAGTCCAAAGGTGTTACATCACCTCCACTTGGGCCCATTGGCCTTGTACAACCTAGATTTAGTTTTAGGCTGCCTTGGGACGTCCTCCCACCTCCTTGGCCGCCACCCCTTGCTCCTATATAAGTAGATCCATCTAGTAGCTTTTCCTTGGGATTTTTTTAGTTAAAAGTTAGCCATTGCAACTTCGTGTACTTCGTTTGTGTCCAACGACCAGACCAAGACCGCTTCCGGATCCCCACCATTATCAATACTTCATATATATTTGCAATATTCAGATTGCTTTATCATACTCTTGCTCGTTCTTCGATTGCTTGCAGGAATAGACCTTCGTGGTCAGGCTGACCGTGCTTCCAGCATTATCAGTAACCTCAGGAGATTGGTTTAGCGATTGCTAAGGCGCAACATCGTGCACGTTTGTAGTCGGATCGTCAAAGTCGTCTCCACCAAATCGATAGTTATCATCTCATCGAAAGATCGGGACACCCCGCCTCTATCAAGTGGTATCAGTTTTCAGGTTGCTCGGTGAGAATTTCCAGTTTTCCTAGATTAGATTTATTTTCTTACCTATTGTCCAAGAAAAAGCCACAAAAAAGAGTTAGATCTATTCATCCTTGGTCCAAGCCAGTCTGAGCCTTTGCAATTTTCTTTTCATTGCTTGCATAGTTGAATTATCGGTTGCATCGTCGTGTCGAGTTGCTGGTCTTAGTGTCTAGTTCGTTTAGAGTTTTGAGTTCTGTTCACATTAGTCACGCCACCGCTGCATCATTATCTCTTCCGCTGTCCACCACCCATCCATCAATTTCCACCACGTGCTACCCACCATTCATTGTCATAATAATAGTTGAGATCGTTCACATCTTCACTTGATCCAATCTGCATCTTATCTAGTTTGTTTTGGAAAGAGGGAGAAAAAAAAGAGAGAAAAAAAAGGAAAAAAAAGTTCGAGAAAAAAAAAGGAGAGAAAGAAAAAAAAGTGTGAGGAAAAAAAAGAGAGAAGAAAAAAAACAAAAAAATCGGCACAAACTTTTTCAGAGGAAAGTTGGAGACAAAGTTGTTGATATATCCTGCTTGGCTGTTGTTTCACCTCATTATCTTCACTGCTGTTGTGATCTTCACTTATATCTTGCTGTCAAGAGCTACTTAGTATCCTTCATTGATGCTAGTTGTGCTACGCCGTGACCTCATTAGTGTTCTAGGCTCGCGTCTCTAGTTCGGTCTAGCCTAGGACCAGCACAGTACCGTCGTTGAGCGTTTATTCAACATTGCATCTTTGAATTGATTATTGCTAATCTTTTGCTACCATATATAGCCAACCCAGCTCCACATATTTCTACACCGTGTATACGTACGCTCCCCTGGCAATCACTTTACTCAATATTCGGAGTTACTTGACACCGCTGGTTGCCGATCACCGCCTGCTGCATGGTAAGAACTTGTAAGACATTGATATTTGCTTTACTGTGAGCGTTTTACCACCACATCCTAGTAGTTATAGGAACATTATTTTTGGGTTTTGTTTCTTGTTCTACTAATCATGACAGGATCCAGAGTCAATTCATGGGCTTTGTCGATCGCGGGAGACGTGCCACCACCTTTGCAAATACCACAACCGTCACGAGAGGTGCACAAACATCCAAATGCACATGATCAGGTTAATGTATCTATACCACCATTTAATGGCCGTTTTAAACCTGCTTTATATATTGAATGGGAGTTCGACATAAAAAATATATTTGCTTCCCGTAATTTTGATGAACATAAAAAGGTTAAGGTTGCAGTTGGTTCTTTCACTGGTTATGCTTTGGTTTGGTGGAGTGAATATTGTCGGTTACACCCTGATTATATACCTACTACTTGGGATGATTTGAAACTTGCCATGCGACATACTTTCGTCCCTGCTTATTATACTCGTGACATGATTAAGAAGTTGCAACACTTAAAACAAGGTAGTGAAACTGTAACAAAATATTATGATGATTTACAAACTACCTTGTTGCATTCCTCTTTAGAAGAAAGTGAAGATGATTTTATGGATAGATTTTGGGGAGGATTAAACCGTGATATTCAAGAGATACTAATTCATGAAGAGTGTTATCCTATGGACCATTTGTTTCATCTTGCTTGCAAAGCTGAACAGGAAATAAAACGACGTGTTGGCCACGAGGAGAACAAGCGCACGGTGCACATTCCAAGAGTTGATATGATTGTTCCTTCAACTACTAGGCATACTATGACAACCACATCCGTTGTTGTCAGGACTACATCACCTCCACCATGTGACACATCGCCCCCGAGAGTGGCTACATCATCTGAGTTGATCATAAGGCGATTGCTAAGGCGCAACGTCGTGCACGTTTGTAGTCGGATCGTCAAAGTCATCTTCACCAAATCGATAGTTATCATCTCATCGAAAGATCGGGACACCCCCGCCTCTATCAAGTGGTATCAGAGCCGACGAGATTGACTGGGAGAATTTATCGAACAAGGAGCTTCATGATAAGTTTCAGCAAATGATGACTGAACAGGTGCAAGATGTGCTGAACAATTTTGAAGAGGCCATGGAGAAGATCACTGGCCTTGAGAAGACGTTCGAAACAAAGCTCGATAACAAGTTTAATGAATTGCTCGCGCGTCTTCCACCACCACCACCCGCTGTACCTAATGCACCTCTCCAACAACAACAACAACGACTACCTCCACGTCGCGAAGCAGACCTCCGCCGAGCAAGCCGTGTTCCTCTTGCGTTTGGCCAAACTGTTGGTGCTGCTGTTGATACTTCTGTGGCTCCTGCTGCTGATGCGGAGGAGGATGATTATGTGGGAGATTATGAGGATGAGGTTGATCAAAATCACCACTACGTGCAGCCACCTGTACCACCACCAGCAGGTCGACCTCAGGTATATATTCGTAATGGTAGGCCTGCACCACCACCTCAGGTACGCGATGATGTCCATATTCCTAAACTGAAATTGAATATTCCACCATTTGAGGGTAGATATGTTCCTGATATATATCTTACTTGGGAGTTAGAAACTGAACAACGATTTACATGTTTACAATATCCTGAGGAGAGACGAGTTGCTGCTGCTGTTTGTGCTTTCAATAGTTTTGCATGTGTATGGTGGTCTGAACATTGTAGATTATATCCTATTCCAACTACTTGGGCTGCTTTGAAAACTGCTATGCGTACGCGTTGGGTTCCACCATATTATCAACGTGAATTGCTTCAAAAATTGCAGCGTTTAAGACAAGGGAAAAATTCTGTAGAAGAATATTATCAGGAATTACAAACTGGCATGATTAGATGTGGTATTGTTGAGGAGAATGAAGCTATGCTTGCACGTTTTCTGGGTGGATTAAATAGAGAGATTCAGACCATTCTAGACTATAAGGAGTATACTAATATCACTCGTTTATTCCATCTTGCATGTAAAGCTGAACGTGAAGTGCAGGATCGACAAGCATTGGGGCGAACTAACTTTTCTGCAGGCCGACCTTCATCATGGACACCACGTGCATCTTCTACTTCAACTGCACCAGCACCTCCATCCGGTGCCACCTCCAGCCGTGATACAAGAAAACAGGCACAACCACCATTATCTGCCAAGAGCGCACCTGCGGGGCCTGCACAGCGTTCTTCTTCTTCCATGGCATCAACAGGGCACACAAGTGATATTATTTGTCGTTGTTGTAAGGGAGGAGGTCATTATGCGAGGGAATGCAAATCTCCGCGTGTGATGATTGCTACCGCGGATGGTGGATATGAGTCCGCTAGTGACTATGATGAGGAGACATTGGCTCTTATTACACGTGAAGAACATGGTGGAGATGATTCTGATCATGAGACGCAATACATGGCTCCTGAAGACGCTCACAGGTATGAATGTTTAGTTGCTCAACGTGTTTTGAGTGTGCAGGTCACACAAGCTGAGCAAAATCAGAGGCACAATTTGTTCCATACCAAGGGAGTTGTGAAGGAACGTTCTGTGCGCGTCATAATAGACGGAGGGAGCTGCAACAACTTGGCTAGCATGGAGATGGTGGAGAAGCTTTCTCTCACCACAAGACCACATCCACATCCTTACTACATCCAATGGTTCAACAACAGCGGCAAGGTTAAGGTAACACGTACTGTTCGTGTGCATTTTAGTATCTCTACATATGCTGATTATGTTGATTGTGATGTGGTACCTATGCAAGCATGTTCCTTATTACTGGGTAGACCATGGCAATTTGATAAAAAATCTGTACACCATGGTAGAAACAATCACTATACTCTTGTTCATAAGGATAAAAATATTACTTTGCTTCCTATGACTCCTGATTCCATTTTGAAAGATGATATTAATAGAGCTAATAAAGCACAACAGGAGAAGAATAAGAGTGAAAATCAGATTGTGGCAAAAGAATTTGAGCAACAAATGAAGCCTAATAATAAACCATCTAGTGTTGCTTCTGAAATTAAATTGAAAAGTGCATGTTTATTTGCCACCAAATCTGATATTGATGAGCTAGATTTCAGCAAATCTGTTTGCTATGCTTTTGTGTGCAAAGAGGCATTATTTTCATTCGAGGACGTGCCTTCCTCTTTGCCTCCTGCTGTCACTAACATTTTGCAGGAGTTCGCTGACGTTTTTTCCACAAGACGTGCCACCGGGATTACCGCCTATTCGAGGGATTGAGCATCAGATTGACTTAATTCCCGGTGCTTCACTGCCAAACCGTGCACCATACCGTACCAATCCAGAGGAGACGAAGGAGATTATGCGTCAAGTACAAGAGCTTCTCGACAAAGGTTATATACGCGAATCCCTTAGTCCTTGTGCTGTTCCTATTATTCTAGTGCCGAAAAAGGATGGTACATCACGTATGTGTGTTGATTGTAGAGGCATTAATAATATTACTATTCGTTATCGTCATCCTATTCCTAGGCTAGATGATATGCTTGATGAATTGAGTGGCTCTACAATATTCTCCAAAGTTGATTTGCGTAGTGGCTACCATCAAATTCGTATGAAATTGGGAGATGAATGGAAAACAGCATTTAAAACTAAGTTTGGATTATATGAGTGGTTAGTCATGCCTTTTGGGTTAACTAATGCACCTAGTACTTTCATGAGATT
>NW_025229012.1:0-903 GCF_018294505.1 Triticum aestivum
CCCTAAGATAGACACGGTGGCATTGGTGTCACGTGCTCGTCTCGGCGTCCGTCGTTGCTACCTCGACGACGTCCGCCTCGACTCGCGTTACACCAAGATAGACAAGGTGGCATTCGAGTCACGTGCTCGTCTCGGCGTCCATCGTCGCTACCGCGACGACGTCCGCCTCGACTCGCGTTACCATAAGATAGACAGGGTGGCATTCGTGTCACGTGCTCGTCTCGGCGTCAGTCGTCGCTACTGCAACGACGTCCGCCTCGACCCGCGTTACCCTAAGATAGACAGGGTGGCGGTGGTCCCACATGCTCATCTCGGCGTCCGTCGTCGCTACAGTGACGACGTCCGCCTCGACTCGCGTTACCCTAAGATAGACAGGGTGGCGGTGGTGCCATGTGCTCGTCTCGGCGTCCTCCGTCGCTACCGCGACGACGTCCTCCTCGACTCGCGTTAACCTAAGATAAACAGGGTGGCATTGGTGTCACGTGCTCGTCTCGGCGTCCGTAGTCGCTACCGCGACGACGTCCGCCTCCACTCACGTAACCCTAAGATAGACAGGGTGGCATTGGTGTCACGTGCTCGTCTCGGCGTCCGTCGTCGCTACCGCGACGTCGTCCGCCTCGAGTCGCGTTACCCTAAGATAGACAGGGTGGCGGTGGTGCCACGTGCTCGTCTTGGCGTCCGTCGTCGCTACAGTGTAGACGTCCGCCTCGACTCGCGTTACCCTAAGATAGACAGGGTGGCATTGGTGCCACGTGCTCGTCTCGGCGTCCGTCGTCGCTACCTCGACGACGTCTGCCTTGACTCGCGTTACCCTAAGATAGACAGGGTGGCATTCGTGTCACGTGCTCGTCTCGGCGTACGTCGTCGCTACCGCGACGACATCCGCCTCGACTCGCGTTACCC
>NW_025229012.1:5151-5406 GCF_018294505.1 Triticum aestivum
ACAGGGTGGCAGTGGTGTCACGTGCTCATCTCGGCGTCCGTCGTTGCTACAGCCACGATGTCCGCCTCGACTCGCGTTACCCTAAGATAGACAAGGTGGCAGGGGTGTCATGTGCTCGTCTCAGCGTCCGTCGTCGCTACCACGACGACGTCCGCCTCGACACGCGTAACCCTAAGATAGACACGGTGGCAATGGTGTCACGTGCTCGTCTCGGCGTCCGTCGTCGCTACCTCGATGACGTCCGCCTTGACTCGC
>NW_025229012.1:5459-6416 GCF_018294505.1 Triticum aestivum
AAACAGGGTGGCATTGGTGTCACGTGCTCATCTCGGCGTCCGTCGTCGCTACCGCGACGACGTCCGCCTCGACTCACGTAACCCTAAGATAGACAGGGTGGCATTGGTGTCACGTGCACGTCTCGGCGTCCGTCGTCGCTACCGCGATGTCGTCTGCCTCGACTCGCGTTACCCTAAGATAGACAGGGTGGCGGTGGTGCGACGTGCTTGTCTCAGCGTCCGTCGTCGCTACAGTGTAGACGTCCGCCTCGACTCGCATTACCCTAAGATAGACAGGGTGGCAGTGGTGTCACGTGGTCATCTCGGCGTCCGTCGTCGCTACAGCCACGATGTCCGCCTCGACTCGCGTTACCCTAAGATAGACAAGGTGGAAGGGGTGTCATGTGCTCGTCTCAGCGTCCGTCTTCGCTACCACGACGACGTCCGCCTCGACACGCGTAACCCTAAGATAGACACGGTGGCATTGGTGTCACGTGCTCGTCTCGGCGTCCGTCGTCACTACCTCGATGACGTCCGCCTTGACTCGCGTTACCCCAAGATAGACAAGGTGGCATTCGTGTCACGTGCTCGTCTCGGCGTCCGTCGTCGTTACCGCGAAGACGTCCGCCTCGACTCGCGTTTCCATAAGATAGACAGGGTGGCATTGGTGTCACGTGCTCATCTCGGCGTCCGTCGTCGCTACAGTCACGACGTCCGCCTCGACTCGCGTTACCCTAAGATAGACAGGGTGGCATTGGTGTCACGTGCTCGTCTCGGCGTCCGTCGTCGCTACAGTGACGATGTCCGCCACGACTCACATAACCCTAAGATAGACAGGGTGGCATTGGTGTCACGTGCTCGTCTCGTCGTCCGTCGTCGCAACCTCGACGACGTCCGCCTCAACTCGCTTTACCCTGAGATAGACAGGGTGGCATTCGTGTCACGTGCTCGTCTCGGCATCCGTCGTCGCTACCGCGA
>NW_025229012.1:13713-14950 GCF_018294505.1 Triticum aestivum
ACAGGGTGGCAGTGGTGTCACGTGCTCATCTCGGCGTCCGTCGTTGCTACAGCCACGATGTCCGCCTCGACTCGCGTTACCCTAAGATAGACAAGGTGGCAGGGGTGTCATGTGCTCGTCTCAGCGTCCGTCGTCGCTACCACGACGACGTCCGCCTCGACACGCGTAACCCTAAGATAGACACGGTGGCATTGGTGTCACGTGCTCGTCTCGGCGTCCGTCGTCGCTACCTCGATGACGTCCGCCTTGACTCGCGTTACCCCAAGATAGACAAGGTAGCATTCGTGTCACGTGCTCGTCTCGGCGTCCGTCGTCGCTACCGCGAAGACGTCCGCCTCGACTCGCGTTACCATAAGATAGACAGGGTGGCATTCGTGTCACGTGCTTGTCTCGGCGTCCGTCTGTCGCTACCGCGACGACGTCCGCCTCGACTCGCGTCAACCTAAGATAAACAGGGTGGCATTGGTGTCACGTGCTCATCTCGGCGTCCGTCATCGCTACCGCGACGACGTCCGCCTCGACTCGCGTTACCCTAAGATAGACAGGGTGGCATTGGTGTCACGTGCTCGTCTCGGCGTCCGTCGTCGCTACAGTGACGACGTCCGCCACGACTCACGTAACCCTAAGATAGACAGGGTGGCATTGGTGTCACGTGCTCGTCTCGTCCTCCGTCGTCGCAACCTCGACGACGTCCGCCTCAACTCGCTTTACCCTGAGATAGACAGGGTGGCATTCGTGTCACGTGCTCGTCTCGGCATCCGTCATCGCTACCGCGACGACGTCGGCCTCGACTCGCGTTACCCTAAGATAGACAGGGTGGCATTCGTGTCACGTGCTCGTCTCGGCGTCCGTCGTCGTTACCGCGACGACGTCCGCCTCGACTCGCGTTACCCTAAGATAGGCAGGGTGGAATTCGTGTCGCGTGCTTGTCTCGGCGTCCGTCGTCGCTACCGCGACGACGTCCACATCGACTCGCGTAACCCTAAGATAGACAGTGTGGCATTGGTGTCACATGCTCGTCTCGGCGTCCATCGTCGCTACCACGACGACGTCCGCCTCGACTCGCGTTACCCTAAGATAGATAGGGTGGCAGTGGTGCCACGTGCTCGTCTCGGCGTCCGTCGTCGCTACAGCCACGATGTCCGCCTCGACTCGCGTTACCCTAAGATAGACAAGGTGGCAGGGGTGTCATGTGCTCGTCTCGGCGTCCGTCGTCGCTACCACGACGAAGTCCGCC
>NW_025229012.1:14993-15533 GCF_018294505.1 Triticum aestivum
ACAGGGTGGCAGTGGTGTCACGTGCTCATCTCGGCGTCCGTCGTTGCTACAGCCACGATGTCCGCCTCGACTCGCGTTACCCTAAGATAGACAAGGTGGCAGGGGTGTCATGTGCTCGTCTCAGCGTCCGTCGTCGCTACCACGACGACGTCCGCCTCGACACGCGTAACCCTAAGATAGACACGGTGGCATTGGTGTCACGTGCTCGTCTCGGCGTCCGTCGTCGCTACCTCGATGACGTCCGCCTTGACTCGCGTTACCCCAAGATAGACAAGGTAGCATTCGTGTCACGTGCTCGTCTCGGCGTCCGTCGTCGCTACCGCGAAGACGTCCGCCTCGACTCGCGTTACCATAAGATAGACAGGGTGGCATTCGTGTCACGTGCTTGTCTCGGCGTCCGTCTGTCGCTACCGCGACGACGTCCGCCTCGACTCGCGTCAACCTAAGATAAACAGGGTGGCATTGGTGTCACGTGCTCATCTCGGCGTCCGTCATCGCTACCGCGACGACGTCCGCCTCGACTCGCGTTACCCTAAGATA
>NW_025229012.1:15890-16680 GCF_018294505.1 Triticum aestivum
CGTCCATCGTCGCTACCGCGACGATGTCCGCCTCGACTCGCGTTACCATAAGATAGACAGGGTGGCATTCGTGTCACGTGCTCGTCTCGGCGTCCGTCTGTAGCTACCGCGACGACGTCCGCCTCGACTCGCGTTAACGTAAGATAAACAGGGTGGCATTGGTGTCACGTGCTCATCTCCGCGTCCGTCGTCGCTACCGCGACGACGTCCGCCTCGACTCACGTAACCCTTAGATAGACAGGGTGGCATTGGTGTCACGTGCACGTCTCGGCGTCCGTCGTCGCTACCGCGACCTCGTCCGCCTCGACTCGCGTTACCCTAAGATAGACAGGGTGGCGGTGGTGCCACGTGCTTGTCTCAGCGTCCGTCGTCGCTACAGTGTAGACGTGTGCCTCGACTCGCATTACCCTAAGATAGACAGGGTGGCAGTGGTGTCACGTGCTCGTCTCGGCGTCCGTCGTCGCAACCTCGACGACGTCCGCCTCAACTCGCTTTACCCTGAGATAGACAGGGTGGCATTCGTGTCACGTGCTCGTCTCAGCATCCGTCGTCGCTACCGCGACGACGTCGGCCTCGACTCGCGTTACCCTAAGATAGACACGGTGGCATTGGTATCACGTGCTCGTCTCGGCGTCCGTCGTTGCTACCTCGACGACGTCCGCCTCGACTCGCGTTACCCCAAGATAGACAAGGTGGCATTCGTGTCACGTGCTCGTCTCGGCGTCCATCGTCGCTACTGAGATGACGTCCGCCTCGACTCGCGTTACCCTAAGATAGACAGGGTGGCATT
>NW_025229012.1:19158-19465 GCF_018294505.1 Triticum aestivum
TACCGCGACGACGTCCGCCTCGACTTGCGTTACCCTAAGATAGGCAGGGTGGCAGGGGTGTCACGTGCTCGTCTCGGAGTCCTTCGTCGCTACCGCGACGACGTCCGCCTCGACACGCGTTAACCTAAGATAGACAGGGTGGCATTGGTGTCACGTGCTCGTCTCGGCGTCCGTCGTCGCTACCTCGACGACGTCCGCCTTGACTCGCGTTACCCTAAGATAGACAGGGTGGCATTCGTGTCACGTGCTCGTCTCGGCGTACGTCGTCGCTACCGCGACGACGTCCGCCTCGACTCGCGTTACCCTA
>NW_025229012.1:21924-22799 GCF_018294505.1 Triticum aestivum
CTCGACTCGTGTTAACCTAAGATAAACAGGGTGGCATTGGTGTCACGTGCTCGTCTCGGCGTCCGTCGTCGCTACCGCGACGATGTCCGCCTCGACTCATGTAACCCTAAGATAGACAGGATGGCATTGGTGTCACGTGCTTGTCTCGGCGTCCGTCGTCGCTACCGCGACGACGTCCGCCTCGACTCGCGTTACCGTAAGATAGACAGGGTGGCATTCGTATCACGTGCTCGTCTCGGCGCCCGTCGTCGCTACCGCGACCACGTCCGCCTCGACTCGCGTTACCCTAAGATAGACACGGTGGCGGTGGTGCCACGTGCTCATCTCGGCGTCCGTCGTCGTTACAGTGACGACGTCCGCCACGACTCATGTAACCCTAAAATAGACAGGGTGGTATTGGTGTCACGTGCTCGTCTCGTCATCCGTCGTTGCTACCTCGACGACGTCCGCCTCAACTCGCGTTACCCTGAGATAGACAGGGTGGCGTACGTGTCACGTGCTCGTCTCGGCATCCGTCGTCGCTACCGCGACGACGTCCGCCTCGACTCGCGTTACCCTAAGATAGATAGGGTGGCATTCCTGTCACGTGCTTGTCTCGTCGTCCGTCGTCGCAACCTCGACGACGTCCACCTCGAATCACGTTACCCTAAGATGGTCAGGGTGGCATTCATGTCACGTGCTCGTCTCGGCGTCCGTCGTCGTTACCGCGACGATGTCCGCCTCGACTCGCGTTACCCTAAGATCGACAGGGTGGCATTCGTGTCACGTGCTCGTCTCGGCGTCCATCGTCGCTACCGCGACGACGTCCGCCTCGACTCGCCTTACTATAAGATAGACAGTGTGGCATTCGTGTCACGTGCTCGTCTCGGCGTCCG
>NW_025229012.1:22809-23761 GCF_018294505.1 Triticum aestivum
TGCTCATCTCGGCGTCCGTCGTCGCTACCTCGACGACGTCCGCCTCGACTCGCGTTACCCCAAGATAGACAAGGTGGCATTCATGTCACGTGCTCGTCTCAGCGTCCATCGTCGCTACCGCGACGATGTCCGCCTCGACTCGCGTTACCATAAGATAGACAGGGTGGCATTCGTGTCACGTGCTCATCTCGGCGTCCGTCTGTAGCTACCGCGACGACGTCCGCCTCGACTCGCGTTAACCTAAGATAGACAGGGTGGCGGTGGTGCCACGTGCTCGTCTCAGCGTCCGTCGTCGCTACAGTGTAGACGTCCGCCTCGACTCGCATTACCCTAAGATAGACAGGGTGGCAGTGGTGTCACATGCTCGTCTCGGCGTCCGTCGTCGCTACAGCCACGATGTCTGCGTCGACTCGCGTTACCCTAAGATAGACAAGGTGGCAGGGGTGTCATGTGCTCATCTCAGCGTCCGTCGTCGCTACCACGACGACGTCCGCCTCGACACGCGTAACCCTAAGATAGACACGTTGGCATTGGTGTCACGTGCTCGTCTCGGCGTCCATCCTTGCTACCTCGACGACGTCCGCCTCGACTCACGTTACCCCAAGATAGACAAGGTGGCATTCGTGTCACGTGCTCGTCTCGGCGTCCATCGTCGCTACCGCGACGACGTCCGCCTTGACTCGCGTTACCATAAGATAGACAGGGTGGCATTCGTGTCAGTGCTCGTCTCGGCGTCAGTCGTCGCTACTGCGACGACGTCCGGCTCGACCCGCGTTACCCTAAGATAGACAGGGTGGCGGTGGTGCCACGTGCTCATCTCGGCGCCCGTCGTCGCTACAGTGACGACGTCCGCCTCGACTCGCGTTACCGTAAGATAGACAGGGTGGCGGTGGTGCCATGTGCTCGTCTCGGCGTCTGCTGTCGCTACCGCGACGACGTCCTCCTCGACTCG
>NW_025229012.1:25882-27342 GCF_018294505.1 Triticum aestivum
CCACGTGCTCGTCTCGGCGTCCGTCGTCGCTACAGTGTAGACGTCCGCCTCGACTCGCGTTAACTAAGATAGACAGGGTGGCAGTAGTGTCACGTGCTCGTCTTGGCGTCCGTCGTCGCTACAGTCACGACGTCCGCCTCGACTCGCGTAACGCTAAGATAGACATGGTGGCATTGGTGTCATGTGCTCGTCTCGGCGTCCGTCGTCGCTACCGCGACGACGTCCGCCTCGACTCGAGTTACCCTAAGATAGACAGGGTGGCATTCATGTCACATGCTCGTCTCGGCGTCCGTCGTCGCTACAGTCACGACGTCCGCCTCGACTCGCGTAACCCTAAGATAGACAGGGTGGCAGTGGTGTCACGTGCTCGTCTCGGCGTCCGTCGTCGCTACAGTCACGACGTCCGCCTCGACTTGCGTAACCCTAAGATAGACAGGGTGGCATTCATGTCACGTGCTCGTCTCGTCGTCCGTCGTCGCTACCTCGACGACGTCCGCCTCGACTCGCGTTACCCTAAGATAGACAGGGTGGCATTCGTGTCACGTGCTCGTCTCGGCGTCCGTCGTCGCTACCGCGAGGACGTCCGCCTCGACTCGCGTTACGATAAGATAGACAGGGTGGCATTCGTGTCACGTGCTCGTCTCGGCGTCCGTCGTCGCTACCGCGACGACGTCCGCCTCGACTGACGTAACCCTAAGATAGACAGGGTGGCATTGGTGTCACGTGCTCGTCTCGGCGTCCGTCGTCGCTACCGCGACGTGGTCCACCTCGACTCGCGTTACCCTAAGATAGACAGGGTGGCGGTGGTGCCACGTGCTCGTCTCGGCGTCCGTCGTTGCTACAGTGTAGACGTCCGCCTCGACTCGCGTTAACTAAGATAGACAGGGTGGCTGTGGTGTCACGTGCTCGTCTCGGCGTCCGTCGTCGCTACAGTCACGACGTCCGCCTCGACTCGCGTAACCCTAAGATAGACAGGGTGGCATTGGTGTCATGTGCTCGTCTCGGCGTCCGTCGTCGCTACCGCGACGACGTCCGCCTCGACTCGAGTTACCCTAAGATAGACAGGGTGGGATTCATGTCACATGCTCGTCTCGGCGTCCGTCGTCGCTACAGTCACGACGTCCGCCTCGACTCGCGTAACCCTAAGATAGACAGGGTGGCATTGGTGTCACGCGCTCGTCTCGGCGTCCGTCGTCGCTACAGTCACGACGTCCGCCTCGACTCGCCTAACCCTAAGATAGACAGGGTGGCATTCATGTCACGTGCTCATCTCGTCGTCCGTCGTCGCTACCTCGACGACGTCCGCCTCGACTCGCGTTACCCTAAGATAGACAGGGTGGCATTCGTGTCACGTGCTCGTCTCGGCGTCCGTCGTCGTTACCGCGACGACGTCTGCCTCGACACGCGTTACCCTAAGATAGGCAGGTGGGCATTCGTGTCACGTGGTCGTCTCGGCGTCC
>NW_025229012.1:28256-29057 GCF_018294505.1 Triticum aestivum
AGGGTGGCATTCGTATCACGTGATCGTCTCGGCGTCCGTCGTCGTTACAGTGACGACGTCCGCCACGACTCATGTAACCCTAAGATAGACAGGGTGGCATTGGTGTCACGTGCTTGTCTCCTCGTCCGTCGTCGCTACCTCGACGACGTCCGCCTCAACTCGCGTTACCCTGAGATAGACAGGGTGGCGTTCGTGTCACGTGCTCGTCTCGGCATCCGTAGTCGCTAACGCGACGACGTCCGCCTCAACTCGCGTTACCCTAAGATAGACAGGGTGGCATTCATGTCACGTGCTCGTCTCGTCGTCCGTCGTCGCTACTTCGACGACGTCCACCTCGACTCGCGTTACCCTAAGATAGACAGGGTGGCATTCGTGTCACGTGCTCGTCTCGGCGTCTGTCGTCGTTACAGCGACGACGTCCGCCTCGACTCGCGTTACCCTAAGATAGACACGGTTGCATTCGTGTCACGTGCTAGTCTCGGCGTCCATCGTCGATACCGCGACGACGTCCGCCTCGACTCGCGTTACTATAAGATAGACAGGGTGGCATTCATGTCACGTGCTCGTCTCGGCATCCGTCATCGCTACCGCGACGACGTCTGCCTCGACTCGCGTTAACCTAAGATAAACAGGGTGGCATTGATGTCACGTGCTCGTCTCGGCGTCCGTCGTCGCTACCGCGAAGACGTCCGCCTCGACTCACGTAACCCTAAGATAGACAGGGTGGCATTGGTGTCACGTGCTCGTCTCGGCGTCCGTCGTCGCTACCGCGACCTGGTCCTCCTCGACTCACGTTACCCT
>NW_025229012.1:30184-30682 GCF_018294505.1 Triticum aestivum
CTAAGATAAACAGGGTGGCATTGGTGTCACGTGCTCGTCTCGGCGTCTGTCGTCGCTACCGCGACGATGTCCACCAAGACTCACGTAACCCTAAGATAGACAGGGTGGCAGTGGTGTCACGTGCTCGTCTTGGCGTCCGTCGTCGCTACCGCGACGACGTCCGCCTCGACTCGCGTAACCCTAAGATAGACAAGGTGGCATTCAAGTCACGTGCTCGTCTCGTCGTCCGTCGTTGCTACCTCGACGACGTCCGCCGCGACTCGCGTTACCCTAAGATAGACAGGATGGCATTCGTGTCACGTGCTCGTCTCGGCGTCCATCGTCGTTACCGCGACGACGTCCGCCTCGACTCGCGTTACCCTAAGATAGGCAGGGTGGCATTCGTGTCACGTGCTCGTCTCGCCGTCCGTCGTCGCTACCGCGACGACGTCCGCCTCGACTCACGTAACCCTAAGATAGACAGGATAGCATTGGTGTCATGTGCTCGTCTCGGCGTCC
>NW_025229013.1:0-1272 GCF_018294505.1 Triticum aestivum
TGGGTACATTTGTACTCACGTTTGCCTATTTTATGTTTTTGCAGAGAGACCTCAGTCTCGCTAGTAGTTCCGTATGGTCTTCGACGTTTAGCTTGTTACCTCAGCTACGATCTTGTGCCCCCGGCAGGATCTGGTAGATAGTCAGGCTTCTCAGCCCTTTTCATTTATAGATGTCTGTACTCAGACATGATAGCTTCCGCTTGTGCTTTGATTTGTATGCTCTGAATGTTGGGTCATGAGACTCATGTTTGTAATATCTCGCTCCTCAGAGCCTATTGAATAAATACTTGAGTCATAGAGTCATGTTGTGATGCCATGTTGTATTTGCACATATCGAGCATATTGTGTGTATGTTATTGAAATGCTTGGTATGTGTGGGATCTGGCTATCTAGTTGTTTATCTTTAGTAGCCTCTCTTACCGGGAAATGTCTCCTAGTGTTTCCACCGAGCCATGGTAGCTTGCTACTGCTCCGGAACACTTAGGCTGGCCGGCATGTGTCCTTCTTCGTTCCTGTGTCTGTCCCTTCGGGGAAATATCACGCGATGAATACCGGAGTCCTGTTAGCCCGCTACAGCCCGGTTCACCGGAGTCCTGTTAGCCCAGTGCTACAGCCTGGATTCACTCGCTGATGACCGACACGTTCGATGCTGGGTCATGGATGCCTGTCCCTGTAAGTTAGTGCCACTTTGGGTTTACGACTAGCCATGTCAGCACGGGCTCCTTATCATATGGATGCTAGCGACACTATCATATACGTGTGCCAAAAGGCGCAAACGGTCCCGGGCAAAGGTAAGGAGACACCCGTGGGAATACCGTGCGTGAGGCCGCAAAGTGATATGAGGTGTTACATGCTAGATCGATGTGGCATTGAGTCGGGGTCCTGACAGCGTTGGTATCAGAGCTTGACTGCCTGTAGGATTACCAAGCCAAACTGGTCGAAGTTGAGTCTAGAAATTCTTAGTTATATAAGGGAATTGATTGTGGGATGGAACGTAAGGCTCTTTTTACTCCTTATACCTTATGCCCTTCTGATCTGAGTCATCTTATCTTTTCTACGGGGTTAAGGAACTAGGCTATCTCTTCTTTCTATCAGGATCACGTGTTACTAATCCGTAGACTTATAAGATTGTTGGATTTAAGCCTCAGTTCAGTTTATACTACCTCTGTATGTTAACTGTTGATCTCGAAACCTTGATATTGTGCTTCTGAGTGGTTATGCCACCATTTTTGTGAATGTCTCAAATCTTTTTGAGCATTTATAGCCGTTATG
>NW_025229013.1:5273-8823 GCF_018294505.1 Triticum aestivum
GGTTGACGGAACGGAGGAGGAGGAAGCCAATACTTCTGCTGCTTGGCCACTTGAGTAGAGGAAGAAGGAGTAACATCTCTGGCACGCTTCCTGGAAGCATCACACCTCAACTGAGCAGCCTCTTGTTTTAGTGCCATGTTGTAGAACTCATCGTATCTCAACGGCTCAAAGAGGACAAGAGCGAGCTGAATTTCCTCACGAAGACCACCCCTGAACTGATAGATCATGCTCTTCTCATCAGGAACATCCTGCTTGGCAAAACGGGCGAGCTTCTGGAACAACTTGTTGTAGTCATAGACAGACAAAGAGCCTTGCTTCAGATTGCGGAATTCCTGACGCTTACTCTCAACCACACTTTGAGGGATGTGATGAGCGCGGAAATCTTGACGGAAATCGTCCCAAGTGATAACACGTCCACCTTTGGAATCCTTGTACTGCTGGAACCACTCTGCAGCCTGATCTTTGAGCTGGAAAGAAGCGAACTTGACGAAATCTTCAGGCCTGACGTTGCTGCATTCAAAATGCTTGCCCAGATCCACTAGCCAATCGTCAGCATCGGTAGCCCCAACACAACCGCTGAACGTCTTTGGGCCATTTGCGAGGAACTGGTTCAGTGTAGCAAAATGGTGCTGATTGTTTCCTTGATTCCCTTGACTGCCTTGATTTCGCTCTAGGAGGATTTGCATGATCAACTGTGTATTTGCATTAGTAGCGGCCATCACAGCTTGCCATGCTTCCGGAGGAGGCGGAGGTGGAGGCGGATCAGGATTCGGAGCCATGCGCGTTGGAGGAGCCATCCTGAAGAGGTTGACCACCATTAGCACATTGATAGACAATAATATAGAAGCTGAATCCAATGGAATGAAAATTGCAACATATAGTCTTCACATCCGAACAAAATGAACGAATGCATTCCTCTTCAAATGGTCACATATCCATAAATTGAGAAGCCACGTAGAATTAAGGTAGAGAAATAAATCAACAAGGTACGGATCAAGAACAAATAATCGGTAAGAAATCCCAATCTCAAACCAATATCCGTGGAAGAAGAACTAGAGCTACTAGAATTTCCACCTATGAAACTCCCGAACCTTTCCGGTTATGCAATCAGGTGTTGGGGATACAGGGGAAGCATAATATCTCACCCAAACTAGCAAATCCTACATCCAGCTGTATCCATCCTTCAACACATAACCAAGAAAACTTCGGAAAACATCTACCTCAACCTTCGAAAAGCATCCGTTATACAAGTTATGGCGATACTCCCGAACTCCCGCCCTAGTACTGGGTGGCGTCGAGGTTATCTCACCAAGGAAGTGCATAAAAGAGATTTCTGATGTCGTGCACATATCTCAAGTATACCAGAATTGCAACGATAAAATTGTGACGACAACACCTCGGAGCTCAACTCCCCGGGACACTGCCACAACCCCTAAAGACAGGAGGCACCAAGAACAATGTTCTCGTCACAAAACCATCGGAACAAATCCAAAATACTCGCGTGATCCTAAAAAAATTTGTGAAATTTGAGAAGAGAAGAGTCAAAACTCTACGTCAGGATGCCTTACCAGAGCGATGAGGAGGTTGGGAAGTAAAAAGAATTCCTAAGCTCTCCGATATATAATTCCTAAGGACTCAAAACATTTTTTTTTCTAGACACAACTCGGCTGCTAAAAACGATCAAGCAATGGGGGCTCCTACGGTCGGGGAAGGCTCTGATTACCAACTTGTAATGCCCTCGATGCGGCTATAGCTCCCACGTGTCGAGGCACGACTTAGAGACATAACCGCATTGAAAGCAATGTCGCAAGTCAGGCAATCATTACAACATCCCATGTAATACATAATAAAAGGGGGAGATAACATAGTTGGCTTACACTCGCCATGTCACATCAGAGTACATAAATAACATTCATCAAACAAACACTCATGGCCCGACTACGGCGCCAAAATAGAAAAGAACCCAACGTGCGACAAGGCCCTGAATCGATCCCCAACTAGGCACCTCTACTGATCATCGGGAAAGGAAACATAATAACGCTGAGAGTCCTCGTCGAACTCCGACTTGAGCTCGTACTCGTCACCTGGAGCGAAATCACCTGGACCTGCATCTGGAGTTATAGTATCTGTGAGCCACAGGGACTCAGCAATCTCGCACCCTCGCGATCAAAACTATTTAAGCTTATAGGAATGGATAAGGCAAATATATGTGGAGCTGCAGCAGGCGACTAGCATATGTGGTGGCTAACTTATACGCAAAAGAGAGCGAGAAGAGAAGGCGAAGCACGAGCGAGAAGCTAAAGGAACATCCTGCGCAAGCATAACTCCAACACCGTGTCCACTTCCCAGACTCCGCCTAGAAGGGGCCATCACGGTAACACACACGGTTGATTCATTTTAATTAAGTTTAGTTCAAGTAATCTACAACCGGACATTAACAAATTCCCATCTGCCCATAACCGCGGGCACGGCTTTCGAAAGTTCAATCCCTGCAGGGGAGTCCCAACTTAGCCCATGACAAGCTCTCACGGTCAACGAAGGAATAGACCTCCTCCCAAGACGTTCCGATCAGACTCGGTATCTCGGTAACTCAAGACACTTCAACAGGTTAAAACAAGACCAGCAACACCGCCCGAATGTGCCGACAAATCCCGATAGGAGCTGCACATATCTCTTTCTCAGGGCACACTCAAATTGTCCTAGGTACGGGTAGGCCAGCCCAGAGTTGCCCCTGGTGGCCACCGGTAGCTGACAGGTGGACCAACACTCAGAGGAGCACTGGCCCGGGGGGGGGGGGTAAAATAAGATGACCTTTGAGTCTGCAGAACCCAAGGGAAAGAAAAGGCTAGGTGGCAAATGGTAAAACCAAGGTTGGGCATTGCTGGACAAGCTTTAATCAAGATGAAATATCAAGGGGTTCCCATTATAACCCAACCGCGTAAGGGACGCAACAATCCGGGAACATAACACCGATATGACGGAAACTAGGGCGGCAAGAGTGGAACAAAACACTAGGCGAGAGGCCGAGCCTTCCACCCTTTACCAAGTATATAGATGCATTAAGACAACATAGCAATATAATGATATCCCAACAAGTAAAATAAATGTTCCAACAAGGAACGGCTCCAATCTTCACCTGCAACTAACAACGCTATAAGAAGGGCTGAGCAAAGCGGTAACATAGCCAATCAACGGTTTGCTAGGACAATGGTGGGTTAGAGGTTCAACATGGCAATTGGAAGGCTGACAAGCAAAAGGTAGGCATCATAGCAGTGGCAAAGCAAAAGAGCGAGCAAACTAGCATAGCAAAGATAGTAGTGATTTCGAGGGTATGATCATCTTGCCTGCACAGTCGTCAGAGTTGACTGGATCCTCACAAGCAAACTCAACGGGCTCCTCGGTAGCGAACTCGTCTCCCGGCTCTACCCAACAAGACAAACAAGCAACAAGGATACAATCAACCACGGGCAAGACCAAGCAATATGATGAAATGACGATATGCTATGCGGGATGCGATGCGGGATGCAAAATGCAAGATATGACAGGAAAT
>NW_025229013.1:8841-11238 GCF_018294505.1 Triticum aestivum
ATGTCGTGTAAACGGCGGTAAGTGGTGAGAGCGTGTGTGAAGAAGTACACCCCTGCAGGGTTAACATCATCTATTCGAATAGCCGTGTCCGCGGAAAAGGACTTCTGGGTTGCTTATATCAGTTCATAGACAAGTGAAAGTGGATACTCTAAAATACGCAAGATAAGCGTGAGTGCTATGGATGGCGTTCTCGTAGGGAGACGGGAGCGGATCCATAGTGGTGTATTGATATGGTGAATATGTGGACTCGTGTGCGCCACCTCAAAAGAGTTACTTGCAGTCGTAGTTCAGGATAGCCACCGAGTCAAAGCTGGCTTGCTGCAGTTAAACCCCACCATCCCCTTGTTGAAAATGATGCATATGTAGTTAGTTCTGATGTAAGTCTTGCTGGGTACATTTGTACTCATGTTTGCCTATTTTATGTTTTTGCAGAGAGACCTCAGTCTCGCTAGTAGTTCCGTATGGTCTTCGACGTTTAGCTTGTTACCTCAGCTACGATCTTGTGCCCCCGGCAGGATCTGGTAGATAGTCAGGCTTCTCAGCCCTTTTCATTTATAGATGTCTGTACTCAGACATGATAGCTTCTGCTTGTGCTTTGATTTGTATGCTCTGAATGTTGGGTCATGAGACTCATGTTTGTAATATCTCGCTCCTCAGAGCCTATTGAATAAATACTTGAGTCATAGAGTCATGTTGTGATGCCATGTTGTATTTGCACATATCGAGCATATTGTGTGTATGTTATTGAAATGCTTGGTATGTGTGGGATCTGGCTATCTAGTTGTTTATCTTTAGTAGCCTCTCTTACCGGGAAATGTCTCCTAGTGTTTCCACCGAGCCATGGTAGCTTGCTACTGCTCCGGAACACTTAGGCTGGCCGGCATGTGTCCTTCTTCGTTCCTGTGTCTGTCCCTTCGGGGAAATGTCATGCGATGAATACCGGAGTCCTGTTAGCCCGCTACAGCCCGGTTCACCGGAGTCCTGTTAGCCCAGTGCTACATCCTGGATTCACTCGCTGATGACCGACACGTTCGATGTTGGGTCATGGATGCCTGTCCCTGTAAGTTAGTGCCACTTTGGGTTTACGACTAGCCATGTCAGCCCGGGCTCCTTATCATATGGATGCTAGCGACACTATCATATACGTGTGCCAAAAGGCGCAAACGGTCCCGGGCAAAGGTAAGGCGACACCCGTGGGAATACCATGCGTGAGGCCGCAAAGTGATATGAGGTGTTACATGCTAGATCGATGTGGCATTCAGTCGGGGTCGCCGGCGCGCTCCCTATCCGCACCTACAGCGCCCGCTTTCCCCGGCGTTGCCGGCGCACCGGCCGGGCCTTGGCCACGCCCGCGTGCCGACCGCTGCTTACTAGCTGCTGTTGTTCTTGCCACTACTGCTGGCTAGTGCGTACTGCTGATGCTACTGCTGTTGCCGGCTACTGCGTACTGCTAGTGCTGCTGCCGCCGCTATGTTATGTTTTCGCTGCTGCTGCCTGCGGCTGTGCCGCTGCCTGTTTCTGCTGCTTCTCCCGCTTGTCGTCGTTGCTGCTATCGCTGCTCGCTGCTCTGCTGCTAGTGCCACCTACCGCGGGCTGCTGCTGCTAGTGACCATGGCCAAGGCCATGGCCGAGTGTGTTGTGTGGTGTGTGCGCATGTGTGTCCTGTGTGTGTGGCCGGGCCTTTCCAAATTGTTTATACTGCTAATTAGATTTGGTAGGGTTAGTTTATATGCTAATTAGCCTAAGGTGTCCGGACAGGTGGTCTCACACACCAAATAACCCCTTAGTAAAAAGGCTAGTCAATGACATGTGGGCCCTTGTTAGTTTAATCCTTAGTTAACCAATGTTCCTATTACATGTGGGCCACCAACCCTCTTTTGACCAGTCAAATTGACTGGGTCAACCCCATTGCTATACACATTGTCTAGCAGAGCCCCATGTGACAAAAGATTTTTTTATTTAAATTTTTGAATTAAATAATTTCAATAATTCTAAGAAACTTTGAAAATTAATATAAAATAAACCGTAACTCGGATGGAAATACTTTGTACATGAAAGTTGCTTAGAACGATGAGACGAATCCGGATACGCAGCCCGTTCGTCTGCCACGCATCCCTAGCATAGTGAACACGCAATTTCCCCCCTCCGATTCATCTGTCCAAAAACGCGAAACACTGGGAATACTTTCCCGGTTGTTTCCCCCCTTCACCGGTATCACCTCATACCGCGTTAGGGCACGCCTAACATCACGCTTTGCTTTGTCATGCATCATTATGCATCTGTTTGCATTGCATTCACTGTTTCTTCCCCCTCTTCTCTCGCTAGACACCAAGACCGACGCCGCTGCTACCCAGTACGACTACGGTGTTGACGACCCCTCTCTCTTGCCAGGGCAAC
>NW_025229013.1:18906-22225 GCF_018294505.1 Triticum aestivum
TAGGAGAAGCCAAGAACTTGTAGTCACCCAGAGTGATAGAAACATCCGGAACGATGGAGTTAGCCTGCATGCGCTTACCGGGAGAGACAACTGCTAAAGGACTAGGCAAAACTTGTGAAACCAATTCATGCCTATTTGTAAACGGTCTCGAGATGAAGCAATGCGATGCACCAGTGTCAAAAAGAACTTTTGCAGGAGTATCATTAACAGGAAGGTTACCCATGATCACATCTGACGAGACCTCTGCCTGAGCTGCATTCATCAAATTGACCTTGGCGTGCTTGGGGTTATGCTTGACCACAGCTGTACTTGCTGATCTAACGGGAGGAGGAGGAGGAAGACGCCTCTGGTTGGTACACTTGTTGGCATAGTGACCCTTCTGTTGGCACTTGTTGCACGTGACCTCTGAAAGCGGACGGTGATACGGAGCACTCGGTCTTGGAGGTTGCGACGAAGACTTGTTCTGAAAACCTGGGTTGGGTGGGTGGGAGAAACCACTGCCACCTTTGCTCTTCTGCTGAAACGACTGACGGAACGAAGGAGGAGGAAGCCAATACTTCTGCTGCTTGGCCACTTGAGTAGAGGAAGAAGGAGTAACATCTCTGGCACGCTTCCTGGAAGCATCACACCTCAACTGAGCAGCCTCTTGTTTTAGTGCCATGTTGTAGAACTCATCGTATCTCAACGGCTCAAAGAGGACAAGAGCGAGCTGAATTTCCTCACGAAGACCACCCCTGAACTGATAGATCATGCTCTTCTCATCAGGAACATCCTGCTTGGCAAAACGGGCGAGCTTCTGGAACAACTTGTTGTAGTCATAGACAGACAAAGAGCCTTGCTTCAGATTGCGGAATTCCTGACGCTTACTCTCAACCACACTTTGAGGGATGTGATGAGCGCGGAAATCTTGACGAAAATCGTCCCAAGTGATAACACGTCCACCTTTGGAATCCTTGTACTGCTGGAACCACTCTGCAGCCTGATCTTTGAGCTGGAAAGAAGCGAACTTGATGAAATCTTCAGGCCTGACGTTGCTGCATTCAAAATGCTTGCCCAGATCCACTAGCCGATCGTCAGCATCGGTAGCCTCAACACAACCGCTGAACGTCTTTGGGCCATTTGCGAGGAACTGGTTCAGTGTAGCAAAATGGTGCTGATTGTTTCCTTGATTCCCTTGACTGCCTTGATTTCGCTCTAGGAGGATTTGCATGATCAACTGTGTATTTGCATTAGTAGTGGCCATCACAGCTTGCCATGCTTCCGGAGGAGGCGGAGGTGGAGGCGGATCAGGATTCGGAGTCGTGCGCGTTGGAGGAGCCATCCTGAAGAGGTTGACCACCATTAGCACATTGATAGACAACAATATAGAAGCTGAATCCAACGGAATGAAAATTGCAACATATAGTCTTCACATCCGAACAAAATGAACGAATGCATTCCTCTTCAAATGGTCACATATCCATAAATTGAGAAGCCACGTAGAATTAAGGTAGAGAAATAAATCAACAAGGTACGGATCAAGAACGAATAATCGGTAAGAAATCCCAATCTCAAACCAATATCCGTGGAAGAAGAACTAGAGCTACTAGAATTTCCACCTATGAAACTCCCGAACCTTTCCGGTTATGCAATCAGGTGTTGGGGATACAGGGGAAGCATAATATCTCACCCAAACTAGCAAATCCTACATCCAGCTGTATCCATCCTTCAACACATAACCAAGAAAACTTCGGAAAACATCTACCTCAACCTTCGAAAAGCATCGTTTATACAAGTTATGGCGATACTCCCGAACTCCCGCCCTAGTACTGGGCGGCGTCGAGGTTATCTCACCAACGAACTGCATAAAAGAGATTTCCGATGTCGCGCACATATCTCAAGTATACCAGAATTGCAACGATAAAATTGTGACGACAACACCTCGGAGCTCAACTCCCCGGGACACTGCCACAACCCCTAAAGAAAGGAGGCACCAAGAACAATGTTCTCGTCACAAAACCATCGGAACAAATCCAAAATACTCGCGTGATCCTAAAAAATTTTGTGAAATTTGAGAAGAGAAGAGTCAAAACTCTACGTCAGGATGCCTTACCAGAGCGATGAGGAGGCTGGGAAGTAAAAAGAATTCCTAAGCTCTCCGATATATAATTCCTAAGGACTCAAAACATTTTTTTTCTAGACACAACTCGGCTGCTAAAAACGATCAAGCAATGGGGGCTCCTACGGTCGGGGAAGGCTCTGATTACCAACTTGTAACGCCCTCGATGCGGCTATAGCTCCCACGTGTCGAGGCACGACTTAGAGACATAACCGCATTGAAAGCAATGTCGCAAGTCAGGCAATCATTACAACATCCCATGTAATACATAATAAAAGGGGGAGATAACATAGTTGGCTTACACTCGCCACGTCACATCAGAGTACATAAATAACATTCATCAAACAAACACTCATGGCCCGACTACGGCGCCAAAATAGAAAAGAACCCAACGTGCGACAAGGCCCTGAATCGATCCCCAACTAGGCACCACTACTGATCATTGGGAAAGGAAACATAATAACGCTGAGAGTCCTCGTCGAACTCCCACTTGAGCTCGTACTCGTCACCTGGAGCGAAATCACCTGGACCTGCATCTGGAGTTATAGTATCTGTGAGCCACAGGGACTCAGCAATCTCGCACCCTCGCGATCAAAACTATTTAAGCTCATAGGAATGGATAAGGCAAATATATGTGGAGCTGCAGCAAGCGACTAGCATATGTGGCGGCTAACTTATACGCAAAAGAGAGCGAGAAGAGAAGGCGAAGCACGAGCGAGAAGCTAAAGGAACATCCTGCGCAAGCATAACTCCAACACCGTGTCCACTTCCCGGACTCCGCCGAGAAGGGGCCATCACGGTAACACACACGGTTGATTCATTTTAATTAAGTTTAGTTCAAGTAATCTACAACCGGACATTAACAAATTCCCATCTGCCCATAACCGCGGGCACGGCTTTCGAAAGTTCAATCCCTGCAGGGGAGTCCCAACTTAGCCCATGACAAGCTCTCACGGTCAACGAAGGAATAGACCTCCTCCCAAGACGTTCCGATCAGACTCGGTATCTCGATAACTCAAGACACTTCGACAGGTTAAAGTAAGACCAGCAACACCGCCCGAATCTGCCGACAAATCCCGATAGGAGCTGCACATATCTCTTTCTCAGGGCACACTCAGATTGTCCTAGGTACGGGTAGGCCAGCCCAGAGTTGCCCCTGGTGGCCACCGGTAGCTGACAGGTGGACCAACACTCAGAGGAGCACTGGCACGGGGGGGGGGG
>NW_025229013.1:29061-30620 GCF_018294505.1 Triticum aestivum
CAAAAAAAACAAAACCCCCAGCCACTGGAATGCTGACGCGTGGATGCCTTTTGGTCTTGGTTGGTGCCACCAACCGGGACCAAAGGCCCCCCTGACTGGGCTCGGCGCACAGGCCACGTGTAGGCACATTGGTCCCGGTTCGTGTTTGAACCGGGACTAATGGGTGGAGGTATTACTAACGACCCATTAGTCCCGGTTCATGAACCGGGACTAAAGGCCCTTACGAACCGGGACTATTAGGTGTTTTTCTACTAGTACTCGCAAGACTTACATTAGAACTATGCTAAGAATACAGCGCTGTCAAGGAAGGGGACTATATGGGTGGACTATACTGCAGAAATGCAAAAGATGAGGAGGGAAAGCCAATCTTAACGAAGACTAGCATTTTGTAGCACTAGAAGAAAGTAGCGTATTACACTACAGAAATTAGCTGATTTGCCGTCTGCCATGGCATGGCAGACGACAAAGAACCAGAAAGCTGACGCCAAAGGTCTTTGCCGTCAGCCGTGGACGACAAACATGCCCGACACAGTAAGTTACGGTAAACAACTGATTTGCCGTCTGTTTTTCCACAACGAACGACAAAGACACCTTTGCCGTCGGTGGCATACGGCAAAGAAGGTAGACGACAAAGAACAGACGTTAGCCACCTTACGGTAAATAGCTAATTTGCCATATGTTTTTCCACAACGAACGACAAAGACACCTTTGCCGTTGGTGGCATACGGCAAAGAAGGTAGACGACAAAGAACAGACGTTAGCCACCGGAGTCTTTGCCGTCAACCGGATGACGGCAAAACATGCTTCGACACGTCACCCACGTACCCGGCGTGACGTGTGGCGTCCAACCGCGTCGCCCTGTCCAACCGCAGCGCGTCGCCAGGTCAAAGCGCGTCGTCTAGGGAAAGTGTGTCATCTGCCACCCCCGACGCCTCATCTCGTCGACGGCTGCCTTGCCTTCCACCCCCTGCCGCCACGTTCCGTCGTCCCGTCACGCCCCGAGGCACCGACATTAATGAGCAGTAATGCTGGCTACCGGCCTGGCCGCCCACCTCCCGTCGCCCGGGCGGCTATAAGAACCCGCCCCGACACCGGCCCCCCACACCCGACCTCCTGTTGCCGACGAGAAAACCAGTGCAGTGCCGCTGATGGCCTACCACCGCTCGAGCAGCACCCCCGGCGGCGACGACGACGGCCCGAGCGCCTGGCCGTCCAGCCTCGGCAATCCGAAGACGGAGGAGCCGCACCGGTACGGCCTCCTCATGCTGCCGGGTTGCCGTCTTCCCCGGCAGCGAAAGATCAGCGCGGACGGCTATCTGACGCTCGGCCCCGGCGCGACGCCGGAGGAGCTCCGGACCCACATGGGCGGCCGCTAGAACATTCATGGCCGGCGTGACTTCTGGCGCGACAAGGTGTACGGTGAAGTTGTCGCCGCCTTCCGGCTGGCGGCGGCCGGTGTCATCCCTGACCTCACTGGCGCGAGCGGACGCCTTCGCGCCCTGGCACCTGCCCATGGCCCGGCCCCGCGGGAGCACCGCCGTGGTGCTGCCCGCCGCCAG
>NW_025229014.1:0-856 GCF_018294505.1 Triticum aestivum
GGTTTCTGACGAGAACTCATCTGTTACACGGGCACATCAATGTTTTCTAAACTTATTTGAACTCCAGCCTATTTTTGCGTTCAGTATGCATCATTCAAAGGGACGTCATCAATTTCCAACATGTTCTGACATCATTTGCTGTTTTTCAGTCATTTACCGATTTGTTTAGGGAGCTAAATGACGGTGAAATTGAAAATTATTACAAAATGAACTCTGAAAATGTTGGAACTTGGCATGGTATCATCAATTCGCCCGCATAGCATGTGCAAAAGAGTAGAGAGGGTCACGGCGAAAACTGGACGCACCTCGTGTACAAACTGGACAATCTCTTTCGGAGTATCAGGGTTTCTGACGAGAACTCATCTGTTACACGGGCACTTCAATGTTTTTTAAACTTATTTGAACTCCAGCCTATTTTTGCGTTCGGTATGCATCATTCAAAGCGACGTCATCAATTTCCAACATGTTCTGACATCATTTGCTATTTTTCAATCATTTACCGATTTGTTTAGGGAGCTAAATGACGGTGAAATTGAAAATCACTACAAAATGAACACTGAAAATGTTGGAACTTGGCATGGTATCATCATTTCGCCCGTATAGCATGTGTAAAAGAGTAGAGAGGGTCACGGCGAAAACTGGACGCACCTCGTGTACAAACTGGACAATCTCTTTCGGAGTATCAGGGTTTCTGACGAGAACTCATCTGTTACACGGGCACTTCAATGTTTTTTAAACTTATTTGAACTCCAGCCTATTTTTGCATTCAGTATGCATCATTCAAAGCGACGTCATCAATTTCCAACATGTTCTGACATCATTTGCTCTTTTTCAATCATTTACCGATTTGTTTAGG
>NW_025229014.1:866-1524 GCF_018294505.1 Triticum aestivum
CAAAATGAACTCTGAAAATGTTGGAACTTTCATGATATCGTCATTTCGCCCACATAGCATGTGCAAAAGAGTAGAGAGGGTCACGGCGAAAACTGGACGCACCTCGGGTACAAACTGGACAATCTCTTTCGGAGTATCCGGGTTTCGGACGAGAACGCATCTGTTACACGGGCACTTCAATGTGTTTTAAACTTATTTGCACTCCAGCCTATTTTTGCGTTCAGTATGCATCATTCAAAGCGACGTCATCAATTTCCAACACGTTCTGACATCATTTGCTGTATTTCAGTCATTTATCGATTTGTTTAGGGAGCTAAATGACGGTGAAATTGGAAATCACTACAAAATGAACTCTGAAAATGTTGGAACTTTGCATGGTATCATCATTTCGCCCGCATAGCATGTGCAAAAGAGTAGAGAGGGTCACGGCGAAAACTGGACGCACCTCGTGTACAAACTGGACAATCTCTTTAGGAGTATCAGGGTTCCGGACGAGAACACATCTGTTACACGGGCACTTCAATGTTTTTTAAACTTATTTGAACTCCAGCCTATTTTTGCATTTAGTATGCATCATTCAAAGCGACCTCATCAACTTCCAACACGTTCTGACATCATTTGCTGTTTGTCAGTCATTTACCGATTTGTTTAGGGAGCT
>NW_025229014.1:1534-2102 GCF_018294505.1 Triticum aestivum
AAACTGGACAATCTCTTTCGGAGTATCAGGGTTTCGGACGAGAACTCATCTGTTACACGGGCACTTCAATATTTTTTAAACTTATTTGAACTCCAGCCTATTTTTGTGTTCAGTATGCATCATTCAAAGCGACGTCATCAATTTCCAACATGTTCTGACATATTGCTGTTTTTCAGTCATTTACCGATGTGTTTAGAGAGCTAACTGACGGTGAAATTGAAAATCACTACAAAATGAACTCTGAAAATGTTGGAACATGGCATGGTATCATCATTTCGCCCGCATAGCATGTGCAAAAGAGTAGAGAGGGTCACGGCGAAAACTGGACGCACCTCGTGTACAAACTGGACAATCTCTTTCGGAGTATCGGGGTTTCGGACGAGAACTCATCTGTTACACGGGCACTTCAATGTTTTTTAAACTTATTTGAACTCCAGCCTATTTTGCGTTCAGTATGCATCATTCAAAGCGACGTCATCAATTGCCAACACGTTCTGACATCATTTGCTGTTTTTCAGTCATTTACCGATTTGTTTCGGGAGCTAAATGACGGTGAAATTGAAAATCA
>NW_025229014.1:2112-2673 GCF_018294505.1 Triticum aestivum
CGATTTGTTTAGGGAGCTAAATGACGGTGAAATTGGAAATCACTACAAAATGAACTCTGAAAATGTTGGAACTTTGCATGGTATCATCATTTCGCCCGCATAGCATGTGCAAAAGAGTAGTGAGGGTCACGACGAAAACTGGACGCACCTCGTGTACAAACTGGACAATCTCTTTAGGAGTATCAGGGTTTCGGACGAGAACTCATCTGTTACACGGGCACTTCAATGTTTTTTCAACTTATTTGAACTCCATCCTATTTTTGCGTTTAGTATGCATCATTCAAACCGACAACATCAATTTCCAACACGTTCTGACATCATTTGCTGTTTTTCAGTCATTTACCGATTTGTTTAGGGAGCTAAATGACGGTGAAATTGAAAATCACTACAAAATGAACTCTGAAAATGTTGGAACTTGGCATGGTATCATCATTTCGCCCGCATAGCACGTGCAAAAGAGTAGAGAGGGTCACGGCGAAAACTGGACGCACCTCGTGTACAAACTGGACAATCTCTTTCGGAGTATCAGGGTTTCGGACGAGAACTCATCTGTTACACGGG
>NW_025229014.1:2711-3407 GCF_018294505.1 Triticum aestivum
TTTTGCGTTCAATATGCATCATTCAAAGCGACGTCATCAATTTCCAACATGTTCTGACATCATTTGCTGTTTTTCAGTCATTTACCGATTTGTTTAGGGAGCTAAATGACGGTGAAATTAGAAATCACTACAAAATGAACTCTGAAAATGTTGGAACTTGGCATGGTATCGTCATTTCGCCCGCATAGCATGTGCAAAAGAGTAGAGAGGGTCACGGCAAAAACTAGATGCACCTCGTGTACAAACTGGACAATCTCTTTCGGAGTATCGGGGTTCCGGATGAGAACTCATCTGTTACATAGGCACTTCAATGTTTTTAAACTTATTTGCACTCCAGCCTATTTTTGCGTCCAGTATGCATCATTCAAAGCGACGTTACCAATTTCCAACACGTTCTGACATCATTTGCTGTTTTTCAGTCATTTACCGATTTGTTTAGGGAGCTAAATGATGGTGAAATTGAAAATCACTACAAAATGAACTCTGAAAATGTTGGAACTTGGCATGGTATCATCATTTCACACGCATAGCATGTGCAAAAGAGTAGAGAGGGTCACGGCGAAAACTGGACACACCTCGTGTACAAACTGGACAATCTCTTTCGGAGTATCAGGGTTTCGGACGAGAACTCATCTGTTACACGGGCACTTCAATGTTTTTTAAACTTATTTGAACTCCAGCCTATTTTTGCGTTTA
>NW_025229014.1:9799-10494 GCF_018294505.1 Triticum aestivum
AACTGAACGCACCTCGTGTACAAACTGGACAATCTCTTTCGGAGTATCAGGGTTTCTGACGAGAACTCATCTGTTACACGGGCACTTCAATGTTTTTTAAACTTATTTGAACTCCAACCTATTTTTGCGTTCAGTATGCATCATTCAAAGCGACGTCATCAATTTCCATCATGTTCTGACATCATTTGCTATTTTTCAATCATTTACCGATTTGTTTAGGGAGCTAAATGACGGTGAAATTGAAAATCACTACAAAATGAACTCTGAAAATGTTGGAACTTTGCATGGTATCATCATTTCGCCCGCATAGCATGTGCAAAAGACTAGAGAGGGTCACGGCGAAAACTGCATGCACCTTGTGTACAAACTGGACAATCTCTTTCGGAGTATCAGGGTTTCGGATGAGAACTCATCTGTTACACGGGCACTTCAATGTTTTTTAAACTTATTTGAACTCCAGCCTATTTTTGTTTTCAGTATGCATCATTCAAAGTGACGTCATCAGGTTCCAACATGTTCTAACATCATTTGCTATTTTTCAGTCATTTACCGATTTGTTTAGGGATCTAAATGACGGTGAAATTGAAAATCACTACAAAATGAACTCTGAAAATGTTGGAACTTGGCATGGTATCATCATTTTGCCCGCATAGCATGTGCAAAAGGGTAGAGAGGGTCACGGCGAAAACTGGACG
>NW_025229014.1:12924-13423 GCF_018294505.1 Triticum aestivum
GTTTTGGACGAGAACTCATCTTTTACACGGGCACTTCAATGTTTTCTAAACTTATTTGAACTCCAGCCGATTTTTGCGTTCAGTATGCATCATTCAAAGCGACGTCATCAATTTCCAACATGTTCTGACATCATTTGCTGTTTTTCAGTCATTTACCGATTTGTTTAGGGAGCTAAATGACGGTGAAATTGAATATCATTACAAAATGAACTCTGAAAATGTTGGAACTTGGCATGGTATCATCATTTCGCCCGCATAGCATGTGCAAAAGAGTAGAGAGGGTCACGGCGAAAACTGGACGCACCTCGTGTACAAACTGGACAATCTCTTTCGGAGTATCAGGGTTTCTGACGAGAACTCATCTGTTACACGGGCACTTCAATGTTTTTTTAACTTATTTGAACTCGAGCCTATTTTTGCATTCAGTATGCATCATTCAAAGAAACGTCATCAATTTCGAAAACGTTCTGACATCATTTGCTATTTTTCAGTCATTTAC
>NW_025229014.1:13433-13932 GCF_018294505.1 Triticum aestivum
CCTCGTGTACAAACTGGACAATCTCTTTCGGAGTTTCAGGGTTTCGGACGAGAACTCATCTGTTACACGGGCACTTCAATGTTTTATAAACTTATCCGAACTCCAGCCTATTTCTGCGTTCAGTGTGCATCTTTCAAAGCGACGTCATCAATTTCCAACACGTTCTGACATCATTTGCTGTTTTTCAGTCATTTACCGATTTGTTTAGGGAGCTAAATGACGGTGAAATTGAAAATCACTACAAAATGAACTCTAAAAATGTTGGAACTTGGCATGGTATCATCATTTCACCCGCATAGAATGTGCAAAAGAGTAGAGAGGGTCACAGCAAAAACTGGACGTACCTCGTGTACAAACTGGACAATCTCTTTCGGAGTATCAGGGTTTCGGACGAGAACTCATCTCTTACACGGGCAGTTCAATGTTTTTTAAACTTATTTGAACTCCAGCCTATTTTTGCGTTCAGTATGCATCTTTGAAAGCGACGTCATCAATTTCC
>NW_025229014.1:13942-14524 GCF_018294505.1 Triticum aestivum
TCACTACAAAATGAACTCTGAACATGTTGGAACTTGCCATGGTATCATCATTTCGCCCGCATAGCATGTGCAAAAGAGTAGAGAGGGTCACGGCGAAAACTGGACGCACCTCGTGTACAAACTGGACAATCTCTTTCGGAGTTTCAGGGTTTCGGACGAGAACTCATCTGTTACACGGGCACTTCAATGTTTTTTAAACTTATTCGAACTCCAGCCTATTTCTGCGTTCAGTATGCATCTTTCAAAGCGACGTCATCAATTTCCAACACGTTCTGACATCATTTGCTGTTTTTCAGTCATTTACCGATTTGTTTAGGGAGCTAAATGACGGTGAAATTGAAAATCACTACAAAATGAACTCTAAAAAGATTGGAACTTGGCATGGTATCATCATTTCACCCGCATAGAATATGCAAAAGAGTAGAGAGGGTCACGGCAAAAACTGGACGTACCTCGTGTACAAACTGGACAATCTCTTTCGGAGTATCAGGGTTTCGGACGAGAACTCATCTCTTACACGGGCAGTTCAATGTTTTTTAAACTTATTTGAACTCCAGCCTATTTTTGCGTTTAGTATGCATC
>NW_025229014.1:14534-15384 GCF_018294505.1 Triticum aestivum
GATTTGTTTAGAGAGCTAAATGACGTTGAAAATGAAAATCATTACAAAATGAACTCTGATAATGTTGGAACTTGGCATGGTATCATCATTTCGCCCGCATAGCATGTTCAAAAGAGTAGAGAGGGTCACGGCGAAAACTGGACGCACCTCGTGTACAAACTGGACAATCTCATTCGGAGTATCAGGGTTTCGGACGAGAACTCATCTGTTACACGGGCACTTCAATGTTTTTTAAACTTATTTGAACTCCAGCCTATTTTTGCGTTCAGTATGCATCATTCAAAGCGATGTCATCAATTTCCAACACGTTCTGACATCATTTGCTGTTTTTCAGTCATTTACCGATTTGTTTAGAGAGCTAAATGACGGTGAAATTGAAAATCACTACAAAATGAACTCTGAAAATGTTGGAACTTGGCATGGTATCATCATTTCGCCCGCATAGCATGTGCAAAAGAGTAGAGAGGGTCACGGCGAAAACTGGACCCACCTCGTGTACAAACTGGACAATCTCTTTCGGAGTATCAGGGTTTCGGACGAGAACTCATCTGTTACACGGGCACTTCAATGTTTTTTAAACTTATTTGAACTCCAGCCTATTTTTGCGCTCAGTATGCATCATTCAAAGCGACGTCATCAATTTCCAACACGTTCTGACATCATTTGCTGTTTTTCAGTCATTTACCGATTTGTTTAGGGAGCTAAATGACGTTGAAAATGAAAATCACTACAAAATGAACTCTGATAATGTTGGAACTTGGCATGGTATCATCATTTCGCCCGCATAGCATGTGCAAAAGAGTAGAGAGGGTCACGGCGAAAACTGGACGCACCTCGTGTACAAACTGGA
>NW_025229014.1:15394-16607 GCF_018294505.1 Triticum aestivum
CGGGCACTTCAATGTTTTTTTAACTTATTTGAACTCGAGCCTATTTTTGCATTCAGTATGCATCATTCAAAGAAACGTCATCAATTTCGAAAACGTTCTGACATCATTTGCTATTTTTCAGTCATTTACCGATTTGTTTAGGGAGCTAAATGACAGTGAAAATAAAAATCACTACAAAATGAACTCTGAAAATGTTGGAACTTGGCATGGTATCATCATTTCGCACGCATAGCATGTGTAAAAGAGTAGAGAGGGTCACGGCGAAAACTGGACGCACCTCGTGTACAAATTGGACAATCTCTTTCGGAGTATCAGGGTTTCGGACGAGAACTCATCTGTTACACAGGCACTTCAATGTTTTCTAAACTTATTTGAACTCCAGCCTATTTTTGCGTTCAGTATGCATCATTCAAAGCGACGTCATCAATTTCCAACATGTTCTGACATCATTTGCAGTTTTTCAGTCATTTACCGATTTGTTTAGGGAGCTAAATGATGGTGAAATTTAAAATCACTACAAGATGAACTCTGAAAATCTTGGAACTTGGTATGGTATCATCATTTCGCCTGCATAGCATGTGCAAAAGAGTAGAGAGGGTCACGGCGATAACTGGACGCACCTCGTGTACAAACTGGACAATCTCTTTCGGAGTATCAGGGTTTCGGACGAGAACTCATCTGTTACACGGGCACTTCAATGTTTTTTAAACTTATTTGAACTCCAGCCTATTTTTGCGTTTAGTGTGCATCATTCAAAGCGACGTCATCAATTTCCAACACGTTCTGACATCATTTGCTGTTTTTCAGTCATTTACCGATTTGTTTAGGGAGCTAAATGACGGTGAAATTGAAAATCATTACAAAATGAACTCTGAAAATGTTGGAACTTGGCATGGTTTCATCATTTCGCCCGCATAGCATGTGCAAAAGAGTAGAGAGGGTCACGGCGAAAACTGGACGCACCTCGTGTACAAACTGGACAATCTCTTTCGGAGTATCAGGGTTTCTGACGAGAACTCATCTGTTACACGGGCACTTCAATGTTTTTTAAACTTATTTGAACTCCAGCCTATTTTTGCATTCAGTATGCATCATTCAAAGCGACGTCATCAATTTCCAACATGTTCTGACATCATTTGCTCTTTTTCAATCATTTACCGATTTGTTTAGGAAGCTAAATGACGGTGAAATTGAAAATCACTACAAAATGAAC
>NW_025229014.1:16617-17516 GCF_018294505.1 Triticum aestivum
GTTTTTTAAACTTATTTGAACTCCAGCCAATTTTTGCGTTCACTTGCATCATTCAAAGCGACGTCATCAATTTCCAACACGTTCTGACATCATTTGCTATTTTTCAGTCATTTACCGATTTGTTTAGGGAGCTAAAAGACGGTGAAATTGAAAGTCACTACAAAATGAACTCTGAAAATGTTGGAACTTGGCATGGTATCATCGTTTTGCCCGCATAGAATGTGCAAAAGAGTAGAGAGGGTCACGGCGAAAAATGGACGCACCTCGTGTACAAACTGGACAATCTCTTTCGGAGTATCAGGGTTTCGGACGAGAACTCATCTGTTAAACGGGCACTTGAATGTTTGTTAAACTTTTTTGAACTCCAGCCTATTTTTGCATTCAGTATGCATCATTCAAAGTGACGTCATCAATTTCCAACATGTTCTGACATCATTTGTTGTTTTTCAGTCATTTACCGATTTGTTTAGGGAGCTAAATGACGGTGAAATTTAAAATCACTACAAAATGAACTCTGAAAATATTGAAACTTGGCATGGTATCATCGTTTCGCCCGCATAGCATGTGCAAAAGAGTAGAGAGGGTCACGGCGAAAACTGGACGCACCTCGTGTACAAACTAGACAATCTCTTTCGGAGTATCAGGGTTTCGGACGAGAACTCATCTGTTACACGGGCACTTGAATGTTTTTTAAAATTATTTGAACTAAAGCCTATTTTGCGTTCATTATGCATCATTCAAAGCGACGTCATCAATTTCCAACACGTTCTGACATCATTTGCTGTTTTTCAGTCATTTACCGATTTGTTTAGGGAGCTAAATGACGGTGAAATTGAAAATCACTACAAAATGAACTCTGAAAATGTTTGAACTTGGCATGGTATCATCAATTCGCCCTC
>NW_025229014.1:17526-18076 GCF_018294505.1 Triticum aestivum
TAGCATGTGCAAAAGAGTAGAGAGGGTCACGGCAAAAACTGGACGCACTTCATGTACAAACTGGACAATGTCTTCCGAAGTATGAGGGTTTCAAACGAGAACTCATCTGTTACACGGGCACTTGAATGTTTTTTAAACTTATTTGAACTCCAGCCTATTTTTGCATTCAGTATGCATCATTCAATGCGACGTCATCAATTTGCAACACGTTCTGAAATCATTTGCTGTTTTTCAGTCATTTACCGTTTTGTTTAGGGAGCTAAATGACGGTGAAATGGAAAATCACTACAAAATGAACTCTAAAAATGTTGGAACTTGGCATGGTATAATCGTTTCGCCCGCATAGCATGTGCAAAAGAGTAGAGAGGGTCACGGCGAAAACTGGACGCACCTCGTGTACAAGCTGGACAATCTCTTTCGGAGTATCAGGGTTTCGGACGAGAACTCATCTGTTACACGGGCACTTCAATGTTTTTTAAAGTTATTTGATCTCCAGCCTATTTTTGCATTCAGTATGCATCATTCAAAGCGACGTCATCAATTTCCAACA
>NW_025229014.1:18086-18830 GCF_018294505.1 Triticum aestivum
AGTATGCATCATTCAAAGCGACGTCATCAATTTGCAGCACGTTCTGAAATCATTTGCTGTTTTTCAGTTATTTACCGATTTGTTTAGGGAGCTAAATGACGGTGAAATTGAAAATCACTACAAAATGAACTCTAAAAACGTTCGAACTTGGCATGGTATCATCGTTTCGCCCGCATAGCATGTGCAAAAGAGTAGAGAGGGTCAGGGCGAAAACAGGACGCACCTCGTTTACAAACTGGACAATCTCTTTCGGAGTATCAGGGTTTCGGACGAGAACTCATCTGTTACACGGGCACTTCAATGTTTTTTAAACTTATTTGAACTCCAGCCTATTTTTGCATTCAGTATCCATCATTCAAAGCGACGTCATCAATTTCCAACAAGTTCTGACATCATTTGCTGTTTTTCAGTCATTTACCGATTTGGTTAGGGAGCTAAATGACGGTGAAATTGAAAAGCACTACAAAATGAACTCTGAAAATGTTGGAACTTGGCATAGTATCATCGTTTCGCCTGCATAGCATGTGCAAAAGACTAGAGAGGGTCACGGCGAAAACTGGACGCACCTCGTGTACAAACTGGACAATCTCTTTCGGAGTATCCGCGTTTCGGACGAGAACTCATCTGTTACACGGGCACTTGAATGTTTGTTAAACTTATTTGAACTCCAGCCTATTTTTGCGTTCAGTATGCATCATTCAAAGCGACGTCATCAATTTCCAACATGTTCTGACATCATTTGCT
>NW_025229014.1:18840-19665 GCF_018294505.1 Triticum aestivum
TATCCATCATTCAAAGCGACATCATCAATTTCCAACACGTTCTGACATCATTTGCTGTTTCTCAGTCATTTACCGATTTGGTTAGGGAGCTAAATGACCGTGAAATTGAAAATCACTACAAAATTAACTCTGAAAATGTTGGAACTTGGCATGGTATCATCGTTTCGCCTGCATAGCATGTGCAAAAGACTAGAGAGGGTCACCGCGAAAACTGGACGCACCTCGTGTACAAACTGGACAATCTCTTTCGGAGTATCCGTGTTTCGGACGAGAACCCATCTGTTACACGGGCACTTGAATGTTTGTTAAGCTTATTTGAACTCCAGCCTATTTTTGCATTCAGTATGCATCATTCAAAGCGACGTCATCAATTTCCAACATGTTCTGACATCATTTGCTGTTTTTCAGTCATTTACCGATTTGTTTAAGGAGCTAAATGACGGTGAAATTTAAAATCACTACAAAATGAACTCTGAAAATGTTGGAACTTGGCATGGTATCATCGTTTCGCCCGCATAGCATGTGCAAAAGAGTAGAGAGGGTCACGGCGAAAACTGGACGCACCTCGTGTACAAACTAGACAATCTCTTTCGGAGTATCAGGGTTTCGGACGAGAACTCATCTGTTACACGGGCACTTGAATGTTTTTTAAACTTATTTGAACTCCAGCCTATTTTTGCGTTCAGTATGCATCATCCAAAGCGACGCCATCAATTTCCAACATGTTCTAACATCATTTGCTATTTTTCAGTCATTTACCGATTTGTTTAGGGAGCTAAATGACGGTGAAATTGAAAATCACTACAAAATGAACTCTGAAAATGT
>NW_025229014.1:19675-20548 GCF_018294505.1 Triticum aestivum
GCGACGTCATCAATTTCCAACACGTTCTGACATTATTTGATGTTTTTCAGTCACTTACCGATTTGTTTAGGGAGCTAAATGACGGTGAAATTGAAAATCACTACAAAATGAACTCTAAAAATGTTGGAACTTGGCATGGTATCATCGTTTCGCCCGCATAGCATGTGCAAAAGAGTAGAGAGGGTCACGGCAAAAACTGGACGCACCTCGTGTACAAACTGGACAATCTCTTTCGGAGTATCAGGGTTTCGGACGAGAACTCATCTGTTACACGGCACTTGAATATTTTTTAAACTTATTTGAACAACATACTATTTTTGCATTCAGTATGCATCATTCAAAGCGACGTCATCAATTTCCAAGACGTTCTGACATCATTTGTTGTTTTTGAGTCATTTACCGATTTGTTTAGGCAGCTAAATGATGGTGAAATTGAAAATCACTACAAAATGAACTCTGAAAATTTTGGAACATGGCATGGTATCATCGTTTCGCCCGCATAGCATGTGCAAAAGAGTAGAGAGGGTCACGGCGAAAACTGGACGCACCTCGTGTACAGACTGGACAATCTCTTTCGAAGTATCAGGGTTTCGGACGAGAACTCATCTGTTACACGGGCACTTCAATGTTTTTTAAACTTATTTGAACTCCAGCCTATTTTTGCATTCAGTATGCATCATTCCAAGCGACGTCATCAATTTCCAAGACGTTCTGACATCATTTGCTATTTTTCAGTCATTTACCGATTTGTTTAGGGAGCTAAATGACGGTGAAATTGAAATCACTACAAAATGAACTCTGAAAATGTTGGAACTTGGCATGGTATCATCGTTTCGCCCGCATAGCATGTGCAATAGAGTAGAGAGGGTCACG
>NW_025229014.1:20558-21247 GCF_018294505.1 Triticum aestivum
CACGGCAAAAACTGGTTCGCACCTCGTGTACAAGCTGGACAATCTCTTTCGGAGTATCAGGGTTTCGGACGAGAACTCATCTGTTACACGGCACTTGAATATTTTTTAAACTTATTTGAACTCCAGACTATTTTTGCATTCAGTATGCATCATTCAAAGTGACGTCATCAATTTCCAAGACGTTCTGACATCATTTGTTGTTTTTGAGTCATTTACCGATTTGTTTAGGGAGCTAAATGACGGTGAAATTGAAAATCACTACAAAATGAACTCTGAAAATGTTGGAACTTGGCTTGGTATCATCATTTCGCCCGCATAGCCATTGCAAAAGAGTAGAGAGGGTCACGGCGAAAACTTGACGCACCTCGTGTACAGACTGGACAATCTCTTTCGAAGTATCAGGGTTTCGGACGAGAACTCATCTGTTACACGGGCACTTCAATGTTTTTTAAACTTATTTGAACTCCAGCCTATTTTTGCATTCAGTATGCATCATTCCAAGCGACGTCATCAATTTCCAAGACGTTCTGACATCATTTGCTATTTTTCAGTCATTTACCGATTTGTTTAGGGAGCTAAATGACGGTGAAATTGAAATCACTACAAAATGAACTCTGAAAATGTTGGAACTTGGCATGGTATCATCGTTTCGCCCGCATAGCATGTGCAATAGAGTAGAGAGGGTCACG
>NW_025229014.1:21257-22780 GCF_018294505.1 Triticum aestivum
GTATCAGGGTTTCAGACGAGAACTCATCTGTTACAGGGGCACTTCAATGTTTATTAAACTTATTTGAACTCCAGCCTATTTTTTCATTCAGTATGCATCATTCAAAGCGACGTCATCAATTTCCAACACGTTCTGACATCATTTGCTATTTTGTAGTCATTTACCGATTTGTTTAGGGAGGTAAATGACGGTGAAAATGAAAATCACTACAAAATGAACTCTGAAAATGTTGGAACTTGGCATGGTATCATTGTTTCGCCTGCATAGCATGTGCAAAAGAGTAGAGAGGGTCACGGCGAAAACTGGATGCACCTCGTGTACTAACTGGACAATCTCTTTCGGAGTATGAGGGTTCCGGACGAGAACTCATCTGTCACACGGGCACTTCAATGTTTTTTAAACTTATTTGAACTCCAACCTATTTTTGCATTCAGTATGCATCATTCAAAGCGACGTCATCAATTTCCAACACGTTCTGACATTATTTGATGTTTTTCATTCATTTACCGATTTGTTTAGGGAGCTAAATGATGGTGAAATTGAAAATCACTACAAAATGAACTCTGAAAATGTTGGAACTTGGCATGGTATCATCGTTTCGCCCGCATAGCATGTGCAAAAGAGTAGAGAGGGTCACGGCGAAAATGGACGCACCTCGTGTACAAACTGGACAATCTCTTTCGGAGTATCAGGGTTACGGACGAGAACTCATCTGTTACATGGGCACTTCAATGTTTTTTAAACTTATTTGAACTCCAGCCAATTTTTGCGTTCACTAGGCATCATTCAAACCGACGTCATCAATTTCCAACACGTTCTGACATCATTTGCTATTTTTCAGTCATTTACCGATTTGTTTAGGGAGCTAAATGACGGTGAAATTGAAATCACTACAAAATGAACTCTGAAAATGTTGGAACTTGGCATGGTATCATCGTTTCGCCTGCATAGCATGTGCAAAAGACTAGAGAGGGTCATGGCGAAAACTGGATGCACCTCGTGTACAAACTGGACAATCTCTTTCGGAGTATCCGTGTTTCGGACGAGAACCCATCTGTTACACGGGCACTTCAATGTTTTTTAAACTTATTTGAACTCCAACCTATTTTTGCATTCAAAATGCATCATTCAAAGCGACGTCATCAATTTCCAACATGTTCTGACATCATTTGCTGTTTTTCAGTCATTTACCGATTTGTTTAGGGAGCTAAATGAAGGTGAAATTTAAAATCACTACAAAATGAACTCTGAAAATGTTGGAACTTGGCATGGTATCATCGTTTCGCCCGCATAGCATGTGCAAAAGAGTAGAGAGGGTCACGGCGAAAACTGGACGCACCTCGTGTACAAACTAGACAATCTCTTTCGGAGTATCAGGGTTTCGGACGAGAACTCATCTGTTACACGGGCACTTGAATGTTTTTTAAACTTATTTGAACTCCAGCCTATTTTTGCGTTCAGTATGCATCATCCAAAGCGACGTCGTCAATTTCCAACATGTTCTAACATCATTTGCTATTTTT
>NW_025229014.1:23441-24384 GCF_018294505.1 Triticum aestivum
TATCAGGGTTTCGGACGAGAACTCATCTGTTACACGGGCACTTCAATGTTTTTTAAACTTATTTGAACTCCAGCCTATTTTTGCATTCAGTATGCATCATTCAAAGCGACATCATCAATTTCCAACAGGTTCTGACATCATTTGCTGTTTTTCAATCATTTACCGACTTGTTTAGGGAGCTAAATGACGGTGAAATTGAAAATCACTACAAAATGAACTCTGAAAATGTTGGAACTTGGCATGGTATCATCGTTTCGCCCGCATGGCATGTGCAAAAGAGTAGAGAGGGTCACGGCGAAATCTGGACGCACCTCGTGTACAAACTGGACAATCTCTTTCGGAGTATCAGGGTTTCGGGCGAGAACTCATCTGTTACACGGGCACTTCAATGTTTTTTAAACTTATTTGAACTCCAGCCTATTTTTGCGTTCAGTATGCATCATTCAAAGCGACATCATCAATTTCCAACACGTTCTGACATCATTTGCTGTTTTTGAGTCATTTACCGCTTTGTTTAGGGAGCTAAATGATAGTGAAATTGAAAATTACTACAAAATGAACTCTGAAAATGTTGGAAGTTGGCATGGTATCATCATTTCGCCCGCATAGCATGTGCAAAAGAGTAGAGAGGGTCACGACGAAAACTAGATGCACCTCGTGTACAAACTGGACAATCTCTTTCGGAGTATCAGGGTTTTGGATGAGAACTCATCTGTTACACGGGCACTTCCATGTTTTTTAAACTTATTTGAACTCCAGCCTATTTTTGCATTCAGTATGCATCATTCAAAGCGACGTCATCAATTTCCAACATGTTCTGACATCATTTGCTATTTTTCAGTAATTTACCGATTTGTTTAGGGAGCTAAATGACAGTGAAATTGAAAATCACTACAAAATGAACTCTGAAAATGTTGGAACTTGGCATGGTATCATCATTTCG
>NW_025229014.1:24394-25197 GCF_018294505.1 Triticum aestivum
GGTTTCGGGCGAGAACTCATCTGTTACACGGGCACTTCAATGTTTTTTAAACTTATTTGAACTCCAGCCTATTTTTGCGTTCAGTATGCATCATTCAAAGCGACATCATCAATTTCCAACACGTTCTGACATCATTTGCTGTTTTTGAGTCATTTACCGCTTTGTTTAGGGAGCTAAATGATAGTGAAATTGAAAATTACTACAAAATGAACTCTGAAAATGTTGGAAGTTGGCATGGTATCATCATTTCGCCCGCATAGCATGTGCAAAAGAGTAGAGAGGGTCACGACGAAAACTAGATGCACCTCGTGTACAAACTGGACAATCTCTTTCGGAGTATCAGGGTTTTGGATGAGAACTCATCTGTTACACGGGCACTTCCATGTTTTTTAAACTTATTTGAACTCCAGCCTATTTTTGCATTCAGTATGCATCATTCAAAGCGACGTCATCAATTTCCAACATGTTCTGACATCATTTGCTATTTTTCAGTCATTTACCGATTTGTTTAGGGAGCTAAATGACAGTGAAATTGAAAATCACTACAAAATGAACTCTGAAAATGTTGGAACTTGGCATGGTATCATCATTTCGCCCGGATAGCATGTGCAAAAGAGTAGAGAGGGTCAAGGCAAAAACTGGACGCACCTCGTGTACAAACTGGACAATCTCTTTCGGAGTATCAGGGTTTTGGATGAGAACTCATCTGTTACACGGGCACTTCCATGTTTTATAAACTTATTTGAACTCCAGCCTATTTTTGCATTCAGTATGCATCATTCAAAGCGACGTCATCAATTTCC
>NW_025229014.1:25297-25830 GCF_018294505.1 Triticum aestivum
ACATGGGTAATTCATTTTTTTAAACTTATTACAACTCTAGACTTTTTTGCGTTCTGTACAGACCATTCAAAGCGACGTCATCAATTTCCAACACGTTCTGACATCATTTGCTGTTTTTCAGTCATTTACCGATTTGTTTAGGGAGCTAAATGACGGTGAAATTGAAAATCACTACAAGATGAACTCTAAAAATCTTGGAACTTGGCATGGTATCATCATTTCACCCGCATAGCATGTGCAAAAGAGTAGAGAGGGTCACGGCGAAAACTGGACGCACCTCGTGTACAAACTGGACAATCTCTTTCAGAGTATCAGGGTTTCGGACGAGAACTCATCTGTTACACGGGCACTTAAATGTTTTTTAAACTTATTTGAACTCCAGCCTATTTTTGCGTTTAGTATGCATCATTCAAAGCGATGTCATCAATTTCCAACACGTTCTGACATCATTTGCTGTTTTTCAGTCATTTACCAATTTGTTTAGGGAGCTAAATGACGGTGAAATTGAAAATCATTACAAAATGAACTCTGAA
>NW_025229014.1:29358-29975 GCF_018294505.1 Triticum aestivum
GTAGAGAGGGTCACGACGAAAACTAGACGCACCTCGTGTACAAACTGGACAATCTCTTTCGAGTATCAGGGTTTTGGATGAGAACTCATCTGTTACACGGGCACTTCCATGTTTTTTAAACTTATTTGAACTCCAGCCTATTTTTGCATTCAGTATGCATCATTCAAAGCGACGTCATCAATTTCCAACATGTTCTGACATCATTTGCTATTTTTCAGTCATTTACCGATTTGTTTAGGGAGCTAAATGACGGTGAAATTGAAAATCACTACAAAATTAACTCTGAAAATGTTGGGACTTGGCATGGTAACATCATTTTGCCCGGATAGCATGTGCAAAAGAGTAGAGAGGGTCACGGCGAAAACTGGACGCACCTCGTGTACAAACTGGACAATCTCTTTCGGAGTATCAGGGTTTCGGACGAGAACTCATCTGTTACACGGGCACTTCAATGTTTTTTAAACTTATTTGAACTCCAGCCTATTTTTGCATTCAGTATGCATCATTCAAAGCGACATCACGAATTTCCAACACGTTCTGACATCATTTGCTGTTTTTCAGTCATTTACCGATTTGTGTAGGGAGCTAAATGACGGTGAAATTGAAAATCACTACAA
>NW_025229014.1:29985-30617 GCF_018294505.1 Triticum aestivum
ATTTCTCAGTCATTTACCGATTTGTTTAGGGAGCTAAATGACGGTGAAATTGAAAATCACTACAAAATGAACTCCGAAAATGTTGGACCTCGGCATGGCATCATCGTTTCGCCCACATAGCATGTGCAAAAGAGTAGGGATGGTCACGGCGAAATCTGGACGCACCTCGTGTACCAACTGGACAATCTCTTTCGGAGTATCAGGGTTTCGGGCGAGAACTCATCTGTTACACGGGCACTTCAATGTTTTTTATACTTATTTGAACTCCAGCCTATTTTTGCGTTCAGTATGCATCATTCAAAGCGACATCATCAATTTCCAACACGTTCTGACATCATTTGCTGTTTTTGAGTCATTTACCGCTTTGTTAAGGGAGCTAAATGATAGTGAAATTGAAAATTACTACAAAATGAACTCTGAAAATGTTGGAACTTGGCATGGTATCATCATTTCGCCCGCATAGCATGAGCAAAAGAGTAGAGAGGGTCACGACGAAAACTAGATGCACCTCGTGTACAAACTGGACAATCTCTTTCGGAGTATCAGGGTTTTGGATGAGGCCTCATCTGTTACACGGGCATTTCCATGTTTTTTAAACTTATTTGAACTCCAGCCTATTTTTGCATTCAGTA
>NW_025229015.1:0-24733 GCF_018294505.1 Triticum aestivum
TGTCACATCCCTAGCTTCAGGCATTGCTCTAGGTTAGCCTCATGTGAGCATCATGTTTAAATTCAAATGAAATTGAATTGAGGAATATTGGAAGCCTCAAAACCCTAAATAAAAGAGGGGCAAAAACCCCTAAAATCTCATTCATTGTTCCAAAATGCTCCTCTTAGATGTTTAATATTTTTGGCAAGGGTTTTGATCCAAACCAAAAATAATGAACATTTTAAAAGGATTTATTTTTGGGACTTTGAATTTAAATCATTAGCTATTTGAATTTGAATTATATTCATATAATTAGAATATAATTTCAAATACCCCTGAAATATTTTATGAGCTTTTTGGAAAAGTCCATCTAGCAACATAAATTATTCAGAGGATATTTGGCACTGTTTTGAATTTGTTTAAATTTGAAAACAGTGGCAAAAGAATTAAATAAAAAGGGAAACAGAACAGAAAAATTAAAAAAAAGAACATTACTCACCAGGGCCACTTACCTGCGCGGCCAGCCCACCTGGCAGCCCACTGGCCGGCCCAGCACTATGCTGGCCCGTGCCAGCCACCTGCTTCCTCTCGCCAGGCAGGCAGAGAGGAGCACGCCGGTGCGCGCGCGGGCGCCACGCCACCAGGCTGCCTGCCTGCGTCGCCTGGCCACCGCGACGCCCCGCGTCTTCTCCCCGGCGCCGCCCCGACTCCCTGGACCCCCTCGCTCTCTTCCTCTCCCTCGTTCCCCTCCTCTGTCTCGTTCTCTCACGCTCCACCGAACACGCCCACCGCCGCCGTTCGCCGTTGCCGCAACCACCGCCGTCCCGACGATGCCCCGAGCCGCTCCCGAGCTCCTGCGCCTCGTCACCAACCCCCTCACCGAGCCACACGACCGAAAGAGCCCCGGAGCGCCGCCCCGATGTTTTCCCCCCTCGTCGGCTACCGAGGATCGCCGTCGTCAAATTCGTCGCCGCTCGTCCTTCCCCGAGCTCGCCGTCCATCCCACGGTCATCTACGTGAGCTTCTGAACATCCTCCCCCTCTCCGTTCCCTCTCTGGCACGCCGTAGCCGCCTCGCGCCTCTCGCCCGACTGCGCCGCCGCCTGCACTCGTCGCCGGTGATGCTCCGGTGACCATTTGGTCCCGGGCATCGCGTCAACACGCTCCCCGCATCGCGTAGAGGCCGTAGGTGCTAGCGCCACGCCGACTAGGCCATCGCAGCCCCGCGCACGAGCTGGCCGAGCTTCAGCCTCCGCCTGGCCTCGCCGCCGGCGAAGCTCCGGCCACTCCCCGGCCAAGCCACCACCATGGCTGGGTGCGGGCGATCACCAGCTGCCCGTAGCTGCCCTCCGCGCAGCAAATGGCGCCCTGTGGGCGAATCCCGCAGCACGCCGCCGCGTCTGTCCTCGCCGGCGGCTAAACGCCGGCGGGTTGACCGCTCCGACCGGCGGGGTTTGACCTCTCTCTCTCTCACTGACATGTGGGCCCAGGCGCCTGCTTAATTAGTATTAGGTTAATTAGTGTTAATTATTTTCGTTAATTAGGTGAGCCACTGACATGCGGGCCCCGCTCGGCTAACTAAGTTAGTTAGGGCTAACTAACCCGGTTAGTTGACTGGGTCACTGACCAGTGGACCCCACTGGTCAGGTTTGACCTGGTCGACGCCTTTGACCCTGCTGACGTCACTATTACGTCATGCTGACGCAGTATTTGTTCTGGAATTTAAATAAATCCTAAAATGATTTATTAATTTCAGAAAATAGCTAAAACTTCAATAAATCATAGAAAATTAACCGTAACTCCAAATTAAATAAATTATATATGAAAAATTATCAGAAAAATTCAAGGAATCCATCTGTACCATTTTCATGCATGTTAGAACAACTTATCACTACTGTTTAGGACAAATGAAGTGAATGGCATTTGAATAATCACATATGGAGTTTGAATTTGAATTTTATATTCAAACCAACTTCATTTAATCTGTTGCTAGTTGCATTAGCCCAAAACACCTTCATATTGCCATGTCATAGCATGCATCATATTGTGCATTGCATTGATTGTGTTCCTTTCTGTGTTGCCGGTATTTGTCCCCTCTCGATAGACGTGTACCGATGATGTGATCGTTGACACTGATGAAGACTCAATGTTATCTTCAGAAGTGCCAGGCAAGCAAAACCCCCTTGTTCATTCCGATACAATCCTATTCTCTCGCTCCTGCTCTCTTTTACTGCATTAGGACAACACCGATTCATCTGTTATTTGCTGCGGTAGCTGAACCCCTTTATCCTCTGCATGACCTGTCATTCCACAGTAAATAGATGAAACCCACTAGCATGAGTAGGAGTTGTTTGAGCCCTGTTGTGCCTACTCGTTCATGCTTGTTTGTCATGCCTGCTACTGCTTAGAGTTGAGTCGGGTCTGAATCATCGGGGATGAATCAGAGGTGTGTGAACATGTCCTACTGTGTGTGAGCTAAGTGTGTGAACACGATTTGGTAAAGGTAGCGGTGAGAGGCCATGTAGGAGTACATGGTGGGTTGTCTCATTGCAGCCGTCCTCAGGAACTGAGTTCTGTGTTTGTGATCCATGATTCAGCTACTACCACGCATTGGGCCCGAAACCAATGGACCCTCTCGGCTTCTTAATCACCCTTGTCCTCTGTCCAGGAGTTGCAAGTAGTTTCTGGTGTTTGTAGTATGCTGGAGGCCGTGCGCAGCGCTGACCGTAGGGGTGGGCTGTGATGCGGTAGGCACGTGGCACGGTGTACCGGGCGCCCGTTTGGTGTCTCGGGAACCCTGTTCATATCGTTTGGGGCTGTGAGCAAAACTCCGGCCGGATCTCCTCATGGATGGAACCCGAATAGGCGATAAACCTGGACTAGAGACTTGAGTGTTTAGGTAGGCCGTGGCCGACACCCACGTTGGGCTTCCGCTTGAAGGTTGCCGAGTACATGTCGTGTAAACGGCGGTAAGTGGTGAGAGCGTGTGTGAAGAAGTACACCCCTGCAGGGTTAATATGATCTATTCGAATAGCCGTGTCCACGGAAAAGGACTTCTGGGTTGCTTATATCAGTTCATAGACAAGTGAAAGTGGATACCCTAAAATACGCAAGATAAGCGTGAGTGCTATGGATGGCGTTCTCGTAGGGAGACGGGAGCGGATCCATAGTGGTGTATTGATATGGTGAATATGTGGACTCGTGTGCGCCACCTCAAAAGAGTTACTTGCAGTCGTAGTTCAGGATAGCCACCGAGTCAAAGCTGGCTTGCTGCAGTCAAACTCCACCATCCCCTTTGTTGATAATGATGCATATGTAGATAGTTCGGATGTAAGTCTTGCTGGGTACATTTGTACTCACGTTTGCCTATTTTATGTTTTGCAGAGAGACTTCGGTCTCGCTAGTAGTTCCACGTGGACTTCGACGTTTAGCTTGTTACCTCAGCTACGATCTTGTGCCCCGGCAGGATCTGATAGATAGACAGGCTTCTCAGCCTTTTTCATTTATAGATGTCTGTACCCAGACATGATAGCTTCCGCTTGTGCTTTGACTTGTATGCTCTGATTGTTGGGTCGTGAGACCCATGTTTGTAATGTCTCGCTCCTCGGAGCCTAATGAATAAATACTTGAGTCGTAGAGTCATTTTGTGATGCCATGTTGTATTGCACATATCGAGCATATTGTGTGTATGTTATTGAAATGCTTGGTATGTGTGGGATCTGACCATCTAGTTGTTTATCTTTAGTAGCCTCTCTTACCGGGAAATGTCTCCTAGTGTTTCCACTGAGCCATGGTAGCTTGCTACTGCTCCGGAACACTTAGGCTGGCCGGCATGTGTCCTTCTTCGTTCCTGTGTCTGTCCCTTCGGGGAAATGTCACGCTTTGAGTACCGGAGTCCTGTTAGCCCGCTACAGCCCGGTTTACCGGAGTCCTGCTAGCCCAGTGCTACAGCCTGGACCCACTTGCTGATGACCGACACGTTCGAAGCTGGGTCATGGATGCCTGTCCCTGTAAGTCTGTGCCACTTTGGGTTTACGACTAGTCATGTCAGCCCGGGCTCTTTATCATATGGATGCTAGCGACACTATCATATACGTGAGCCAAAAGGCGCAAACGGTCCCGGGAAAAGGTAAGACGACACCCGTGGGAATACCGTGCGTGAGGCCGCAAAGTGATATGAGGTGTTACCAGCTAGATCGATGTGACATCGAGTCGGGGTCCTGACAGTTTAAATTTCATTTAAACCTGAAATGGGGATTGACTAAACCCTAGCACCAAATGAATTCAACTAGGGTCAAAATAAAATCTTTTTCATTAAACCCAAAATGCCCTCTAAAAATGTTCAACATTTCTGGTTAGAGGTGAAAGCATCTACCAAAAATGATTTATATTTTTGCAGGACATATTGGGCTCTGAATTAAATCATACTCTATTTGCATTTGGGCATTTAAATGCTATAAAATATTCTAAATGCCCAAATAATTCTGAAAATAAGTGTGGGCTGTTGGAAATAATCTAAATAGAGCCCTTGATTATTCCAGGATTTTTTTAAGATGCCTAAGTATTTTTAATAAAGCCCTACAGTTGCAGAAATAATAGAAAACAGAAAATAGAGGAGAGAGAGAGAACTCACCTGGACCTACCTGGCAGCCCACCTGGCCGGCCCAGCAGGCGGCCTGGCCAACTGGCCCAGCCCACCACCGCAGCCCCTCCGTCGTCTTCCTCCCCTCGCCCCGAAGCAGTTGCGTGCCCGCACGCGAGCGACCGCGGCCACGTCCTCCCGCCACCTCCTGCTTGCCCTCCCTCGTCCTGACCTGCGCCACGGAGACGCCACGCACCCCCTGGCCCCTCTCATTCTCCCTGTGCTCCTCCCCCTCCTCTGTTTCCCTCTCCCGCGAACGGCCGAACGCCATCGTCGCCGCCGTTCGTCACCGCCGCAGCCACAACCACTCCCTCGCTCCCTCTTCGTATCCCCGAGCTCCGCATCATCGTCCTCCTCGTCCACCCCGAGCCAAGCAACCAGGGGAGCGCTGCATCGCCGCCCCGGACGTCTTCTTCAACCTCGGTGCCGGCGATCTCCGTCGCTTGATTCGCCGCATCCAGAGCCTCCCCGGCCCCGCCGTCTGCACCGTCTGACTCGCCGTGAGCCACTTACCTTATCCCCTAACTCCTTGTGCTCGCCCCCGTGCTGTAGCGCCGTTCCCCACGAGCACTGAAGCCACCGTCCGCCATTGCTGCTGCACGCATAGCCTCCATGCCCCTCTGGCCTCACCATGCTGCTCGTGGTGCTCCCCGTGCCTAGCAGGTGCTGCCCAGCCTCTCCTTTTGCTCACCGACGCATCGTAGCGACGCGCCCGTGCATCACCGACCACCACCACCGCCAAAGCTCGTCGCCGGCGCCTTTTCCGGCGACCCCGAACCCAACTACCTGCACCACTCGCCGCGGGCCACTCCCAGCTATCCATAGCGCCCAACGGCGCCCCGAACGGTGCCCTGTACGTGAAACCCGCACCTGCACCGCCGCGTTTAGCCTCGCCGGCGGCTAAACGCCGGCGAGTTGACCCCGCCGACCAGGGGGTTTGACCCTTTGACCCCCCCTGTGTCCATGACATGTGGGGCCGGCCTGTTAATTAGGCTAGGATTAGTGTTAACTAAATATTAGTTAGTTTAATAGACACTGACAATGGGCCCCAGGCCGCTAACTGAATTAGATTAGTTAGGTTAGTCACTGACGGATGGGACCCACTGGCCAGGTTTGACCTGGACCAGCCACGTTGACCTGCTGACGCCATAATTCATTTTCTGGAATTATTCTAATTCTAAATATTCAGGAAATTCCAGAAAATGCCTAAAACTTCTAAAATTCATAGAAAATTAACCGTAACTCCAAATTAAATAATTTATATATGAAAAATTATCAGAAAAATTCAAGGAATCCATCTGTACCATTTTCATGCATGTTAGAACAACTTATAGCAGCTGTTTAGCACAAATCAAATAAAGGGCACTTAAATAATCACATATGGAGTTTGAATTTGAATCTTGTATTCAAACCAACTTCATTTAATCTGTTGCTAGTTGCATTGGCTCAAAACACATTCATTTTGCCATGTCATGATCATGCATCATATTGTGCATTGCATTGATTGTGTTCCTTTCTGTGTTGCCGGTATTTGTCCCCTCTCGATAGACGTGATACCGATGATGTGATCGTTGACACTGATGAAGACTCAATGTTATCTTCAGAAGTGCCAGGCAAGCAAAACCCCCTTGTTCATTCCGATACAATCCTACTCTCTCGCTCCTGCTCTCTTTTACTGCATTAGGACAACACCGATTCATCTGTTACTTGCTGCGGTAGCTGAACCCCTTTGTCCTTTGCATGACCTGTCATTGCCACAGTAAATAGATGAAACCCACTAGCATGAGTAGGAGTTGTTTGAGCCCTGATGTGCCTACTCATTTATGTTTGTTTGTCATGCCTGCTACTGCTTAGAGTTGAGTCAGGTCTGATTCATCGGGGATGAATCAGAGGCGTGTGAACCTGTCCTACTGTGTGTGAGCTAAGTGTGTGAACACGATTTGGTAAAGGTAGCGGTGAGAGGCCATGTAGGAGTACATGGTGGGTTGTCTCATTGCAGCCGTCCTCAGGAACTGAGTTCTGTGTTTGTGATCCATGATTCAGCTACTACCACGCATTGGGCCCGAAACCAATGGACCCTCTCGGCTTCTTAATCACCCTTGTCCTCTGTCCAGGAGTTGCAAGTAGTTTCTGGTGTTTGTAGTATGCTGGAGGCCGTGCGCAGCGCTGACCGTAGGGGTGGGCTGTGATGCGGTAGGCACGTGGCACGGTGTACCGGGCGCCCGTTTGGTGTCTCGGGAACCCTGTTCACATCGTTTGGGGCTGTGAGCGAAACTCCGGCCGGATCTCCTCATGGATGGAACCCGAATAGGCGATAAACCTGGACTAGAGACTTGAGTGTTTAGGTAGGCCGTGGACGACACCCACGTTGGGCTTCCGCTTGAAGGTTGCCGAGTACATGTCGTGTAAACGGCGGTAAGTGGTGAGAGCGTGTGTGAAGAAGTACACCCCTGCAGGGTTAACCTAATCTATTCGAATAGCCGTGTCCACGGAAAAGGACTTCTGGGTTGCTTATATCAGTTCATAGACAAGTGAAAGTGGATACCCTAAAATACGCAAGATAAGCGTGAGTGCTATGGATGGCGTTCTCGTAGGGAGACGGGAGCGGATCCTTAGTGGTGTATTGATATGGTGAATATGTGGACTCGTGTGCGCCACCTCAAAAGTTACTCGCAGTCGTAGTTCAGGATAGCCACCGAGTCAAAGCTGGCTTGCTGCAGTTAAACCCCACCATCCCCTTTGTTGATAATGATGCATATGTAGATAGTTCTGATGTAAGTCTTGCTGGGTACATTTGTACTCACGTTTGCCTATTTTATGTTTTGCAGAGAGACTTCGGTCTCGCTAGTAGTTCCACGTGGACTTCGACGTTTAGCTTGTTACCTCAGCTACGATCTTGTGCCCCGGCAGGATCTGATAGATAGACAGGCTTCTCAGCCTTTTTCATTTATAGATGTCTGTACCCAGACATGATAGCTTCCGCTTGTGCTTTGACTTGTATGCTCTGATTGTTGGGTCGTGAGACCCATGTTTGTAATGTCTCGCTCCTCGGAGCCTAATGAATAAATACTTGAGTCGTAGAGTCATTTTGTGATGCCATGTTGTATTGCACATATCGAGCATATTGTGTGTATGTTATTGAAATGCTTGGTATGTGTGGGATCTGACCATCTAGTTGTTTATCTTTAGTAGCCTCTCTTACCGGGAAATGTCTCCTAGTGTTTCCACTGAGCCATGGTAGCTTGCTACTGCTCCGGAACACTTAGGCTGGCCGGCATGTGTCCTTCTTCGTTCCTGTGTCTGTCCCTTCGGGGAAATGTCACGCGGTGAATACCGGAGTCCTGTTAGCCCGCTACAGCCCGGTTCACCGGAGTCCTGCTAGCCCAGTGCTACAGCCTGGATTCACTCACTGATGACCGACACGTTCGATGCTGGGTCATGGATGCCTGTCCCTGTAAGTCTGTGCCGCTTTGGGTTTACGACTAGCCATGTCAGCCCGGGCTCCTTATCATATGGATGCTAGCGACACTGTCATATACGTGTGCCAAAATGCGCAAACGGTCCCGGGCAAAGGTAAGGCGACACCCATGGGAATACCGTGCGTGAGGCCGCAAAGTGATATGAGGTGTTACATGCTAGATCGATGTGGCATCGAGTCGGGGTCCTGACAGGTACGCTCGGCCTGATCGAGGATACGGATGGGGTACTCTCGATATGTAAGATCATCTTGGAGATCAAGCGTTTCGTGGTCCACTTCACGGATAGGATCCGAGAAGCAACGCCTGAGTTGAGAAACGTGGAAGACATCGTGAACTCTGGAGAGGTGCGGAGGTAGTTCCAATTGGTAGGCAACTTCTCCTCGTTTGGCAAGAATGTGAAAAGGTCCAATGTAACGAGGAGCCAATTTGCCTTTGATACCGAAACGATGGGTTCCCTTCAGAGGGGTGACCCGAAGATAAGCCTTCTCGTCAACCTCGAAAGTCATAGCCTTATGCTTTCGGTCATATTGACTCTTTTGGCGGGATTGGGCTGTTCTCAACTTTTCACGAACGATACGAACTTGTTCTTCTGCTTCCTGAATCATATCCGGGCCAAAGAATTGTCTTTCCCCGGTCTCTGACCAGTTAAGGGGTGTTCGACATCGTCGTCCATAGAGAACTTCAAAAGGGGCTTTACCCAAGCTAGATTGATAGCTGTTGTTGTAAGCGAATTCGGCAAATGGAAGGCACTTCTCCCAGTCCATTCCGAACGAGATAACAGAGGCTCGAAGCATGTCTTCTAGAATTTGGTTGACGCGTTCCACTTGACCACTTGACTGAGGGTGGAAAGCGGTGCTAAAGGAGAGACGGGTTCCCATAGCATTTTGGAAACTTTCCCAAAATCGAGAGGTGAAAAGACTTCCTCGATCCGAATTGATTTCCAAAGGAACACCATGGAGAGACACTATTCGGGAGATGTACAAATCTGCCAGCTGACTAGCGGTTATACTCTCACGAACAGGTAAGAAATGAGCTACTTTGGAAGACGATCGACCACGACGAAGATAGCATTATTCCCTCTCTTGGTCCTGGGAAAACCGGTAATGAAATCCATACCAATTTTATCCCATTTCCATTCAGGAATAGCTAAGGGTTGAAGGGTGCCAGCAGGCCGTTGATGCTCTGCTTTTACACGACGACAGACGTCGCAATTTGCAATATACTGAGCAATTTCTCTCTTCATCCTAGTCCACCAGAACCTCTGGCGTAGGTCCTGATACATCTTGGTACTACCGGGATGAATGGTGAGAGGAGATTCATGAGCCTCCTTAAGGATCAATCGCCTCAGGTTGCGCACCTTGGGAACCACTAGTCGATCCCCGAAGTATACGACTCCTTGTTCATTAACGGAGAAACAATTCACAGTTCCTTTCTGAATGTTTCTCTTGATGCGGGAGATTCCCGGATCTACCTTCTGTGCTTTGATAATTTGATCCGTAAGGGTAGGTTTTGCCATCAAGGTGGAGAGAAAACCTTGAGGTACAATGTGAAGGTTAAGCTTCCGAAATTCCTCATGGAGAAGCGGTTGACTTTGTTGTAACATTAGGTTGTTACAATAAGATTTACGACTTAGCGCATCAGCCATGACGTTGGCTTTCCCTGGGGTGTAGGTTATTCCTAAGTCGAAGTCAGTGATCAATTCAACCCAACGTCTCTGCCTGAGATTTAAATCTGGTTGGGTGAAAATATACTTCAAACTTTGGTGATCAGTGAATATTTCGCAACGATTACCGAGGAGGTAATGTCGCCAGGTCTTAAGTGCATAGACTACGGCTGCAAGTTCTAGATCATGAGTAGGATAATTCTCCTCGTGTGGGTGCAATTGCCGTGAAGCGTAAGCAATTACGTGTCGATCTTGCATGAGAATGCAACCTAGCCCTTGTCGTGAGGCGTCGCAGTAGATAACAAAGTCTTTGGAGAAGTCTGGTGGTACCAGTACGGGAGCAGAGGTCAGGCGTCTTTTCAGTTCCTGAAAGCTGTGCTCACATTGTGGAGTCCATTCGAACTTCTTATCTTTCTTGAGGAGTCCGGTTAGAGGTTTAGCAACTTTGGAGAAGTTCTCGACAAAGCGACGACAATAGCTCGCTAAGCCTAAAAAAACTCCGAACTTGCTTGACCGATTCGGGTGGAGTCCAATCAAGGACGGCTTGAACTCGCTCAGGGTTAACCGCAATACCTTTACCAGATATTACATGACCCAGATAGGTCACTTCTGACAACCAGAATTCACATTTAGAGAATTTGGCATAAAGGCGATGCTCTCGAAGTTTCTTCAACACTAGCCTTAGATGTTCGGCATGTTCTTCCTCGTTCTTAGAGTAGATGAGTATATCATCGAGATAAACTACGACGAATTTATCCAAATACTCCATGAAGATTGAGTTCATTAACCGAGAAAAAGTGGCTGGAGCGTTGGTTAAACCGAAGGACATGACGGTGTACTCGTATTGGCCATAACGAGTAACAAAGGCCGTTTTAGGAATGTCCCCGTTTCTGATTTTGATTTGATGGTAGCCCAACCTCAAATCCATCTTGGAGAAGACTGAGGATCCAGCGAGCTGATCATACAGGTCGTTGATCCTGGGAAGCGGGTATTTGTTCTTGATTGTGACCAAATTGACAGGTCGGTAATCTACAACCATTCGGTCCGTACCATCCTTTTTCTTAACGAATAGGACGGTGCAAGCCCACGGAGATGAACTAGGGCGGATGAAGCCCTTTTTCAAGGATTCATCGAGTTGTTTCTTAAGCTCGGCTAGTTCTAGGGGTGCCATCTTATAAGGTCTTCTAGCAATCGGAACGGTTCCGGGGATGAGGTCTATTACGAATTCAACATCCCTGTCAGGTGGAACACCTGGCAATTCCTCTGGAAAGACATCCGGGAAGTCACGGACTACTGGAACGTCCTCAAGGTCTGGCAAAGGGCTGGCGTTAAGAGAATATAGTTGTCGCTTGGCTATTCGGGTCAAGACATTGACTATCTTTCCCGAAGGATGGGTGAGTTGAACAGTCCTAGAGAAGCAATCAATTTTGGCTTGATGAGCCGACATCCAGTCCATACCCAAAATGATATTAATATCTGAAGATTTAAGGGCTATCAAAGATGCAAGGAAAACAAGTCTGTCGACTTGGATTTCATTTCCATAACTTACCCTAGAGGTCTGCCATCTAGACCCAGGGGTAGAGATTTCCATAGTGGATGGCAAGGCACAGAATGCAACGTTATGCAAACGAGCATAACTTTCAGATATAAAAGAATGAGAGGCTCCTGTATCGAAAAGAACAGATGCCGGATGGCAGTTAACAAGAAGCGTACCGAGAACGACGTTGGGGTCCTCTTGAGCTTCTTCGGCAGAGATACAGTTGACATGGCCACGTGAAGCGGTGACCGGTTTAGCATGAAACACCTTCCCTGTCGGCTTGCCACGGCCAACAGCTTTAGCAGATTGATTGGGGTTGGTCTGGGGACACTCACGCATATAATGACCAGATTCCCCACATTTGAAACAAGTCACGGAACTGGTACGTGGAGGAGCATTATTGGTTGGACCCCCATAGGGCTTGGCCGGTGCAGACTATTGAACAGGGCGAGGCGCCTGGAAAGATGGCCTCGGTGTGAACCTGGGTGGCAGGGCGGTGTTGGGTACCCACACGCGGCGCTTCTGAGGACCAGCACCGGATGAGGAACCCATGTCACGTCCATGCTTGCGTGTTGCGTCATAATCAGTCTGACCAGTTTCAGCACTGATGGCTTTGTTGACAAGTTTCGAAAAAGATGTGCACTCATGCAGGCGGAGGTCGCGGCGAAGCTCAGGACTAAGGCCCTTACGGAACCTTGCTTGCTTCTTGGCGTCCGTAGACACTTCCTCAGTTGCGTATCGGGCGAGATTACCAAACTCTCTGCTATAAGCATCCATAGAAAGTCGGCCTTGGGTGAAACTGCAAAATTCTTCACGTTTACGGTCCATGAGACCCTCCGGAATGTGATGTTCACGGAAAGCCTCGCTGAATTCAGCCCAAGTTGTGACATGGCCCGCTGGGCGCATAGCTCCATAATTCTCCCACCATAGACTGGCGGGGCCTTCAAGATGATATGCGGCAAAGGTGACCTTGTCAGCCTCCGCTACCAGCGCGGAACGCAGCTTATGAGAGATACTGCGAAGCCAGTCATCAGCGTCGAGAGGCTCGACGGAGTGGTGGAACGTGGGTGGATGCAATTTGATAAAATCACTAAGTGACACCACGTTAACCCTCTGATGGTGTGCTGTATTCTGTTCAATACGCTCCAACAAACGGTTTGTCTCCCGCTTGTTTCTCTCAGCTTCCATCATAACCTCGGCTAGTGAAGGAGGATGAGGCAGATTTTCATTCCTGGCTTCACTGCCTTCGGCCTGCTCTTGAGAAGCAGGGTTGGCGCGCGTGTTGACCATCCTAGGTAAACAAGACAAAGATTTAGTCAGAATGATAAAATTCCGACATAGGAATACATAATGTAAGGAATAACTCGGAATGCAAGATGATCATCCGTATGACATGGTAGATACAGAAACTGCTTCTTTATTCCATCGTCATACACACCATACAAGGTTTAGTACAAGACCAAGCAAAGTACTAATACGGTGAAAGGAGGATTACATCTCATCGGAGGCATTCCAAACTCCTATACATTATTTTTCTACATCTCCAGAAAGAGTACAAACTAGGTCATATCCCACGAGTCACGCGGGACGATAGACGACACAGCTAGTGCGAACTAGTGGTACTACCACTAACTCAGACCGATCCATAGTAGTCCTCGTAGAAGTCACCTCCATAGCCTGGAAGCTCAACATGTTCATCCGGAAACAGACGATCTCGCGGAGCTTGTGGACCATAGGGGCTAGGATGAGGCCTTGGACCAACAAACGGTGGCCTGCGGGGACCGCGAGGTGGGGTGATGCCTCCTACATCACGCCAAACCATCACGTCTGGCAGAGCAGATCTCACAGGATAGAGATCGCGCATATCTAAAAATCCAGCTTGCACTGCCGGTGCGAACCGAGTCAAAGTGGCCCAGTGGTCAGCACGGGTATTGAAGAGCTCTAACCTTAAGGCCCGATTTTCACGGTCCTTATCCTCGAGCATCTCAGTAGTGGTGCGAGTCCGTGAATCCTCCTGAGTGGAGTCAGCATAGATAGCCTGGAGATACCCTTGTGCTCCCGGAAGTGATCCTGGCATATACCGGAAGTCAGAGTCCCGAAATAGACCAGATCTGACTCGCATAATGGTCATCATGGAATAGGCGGCATCCTGCACAGCCATCTCAATAGTAACCCCGAGTCCATAGGAGCAGTGCAGAGGCTCAGTGGATCCAGGATAAGATGGAAATATCCTGACAGTGCAGAGATACTGGCTTTGATTAAAGTCCCGGAATTGCTCTTCGACCGTGTACTCGGGATACCAGCGATATCCAGCCTCAGTCATTACCCTGACCAACTTAGCAGTATGGCCGGGTACATCTAGGCATCGAGTCAGGCGAACCACTTGATTGAGGTCGCGAGTGGCCATCTGAAAGCACAGTTATAATGCAAAGGCATTAGAATTTCTAGCAAAATTTCGGCAGCATAACAGCTGTAAATGCTCAAAAAGGATTTTGAGACATTTGACAAAGGATTTCGTACACACTCAACATCATCATATCAAAGTTCTGAAACCATGTTGGCAACATAATGTGGTAGTAGAACTGAACTAGGCTTGTATCCATCAAACTTATAAGGTACTACTGATTAGTAACTCGTGATCCTGATAGAGAGAGCAGATCCTAATTCCTTAACCCCCGATGGAAGAATGGACTGACTCAGATCAGAATGTCATAAGATATAAGGAGTAAAAAGAGCCTTACGTTCCATCCCACAAACAATTCCCCTACATATAACTAAAGAATTTCTAGACTCAACATCGACCAGTTTGGCTTGGAGAACCTACAGGCAGTCCGGCTCTGATGCCAACGCTGTCAGGACCCCGACTCGATGTCACATCGATCTAGCTGGTAACACCTCATATCACTTTGCGGCCTCACGCACGGTATCCCCACGGGTGTCGTCTTACCTTTTCCCGGGACCGTGGCTCACGTATATGATAGTGTCGCTAGCATCCATATGATAAAGAGCCCGGGCTGACATGACTAGTCGTAAACCCAAAGTGGCACAGACTTACAGGGACAGGCATCCATGACCCAGCTTCGAACGTGTCGGTCATCAGCAAGTGGGTCCGGGCTGTAGCACTGGGCTAGCAGGACTCCGGTAAACCGGGCTGTAGCGGGCTAACAGGACTCCGGTACTCAAGCGTGACATTTCCCCGAAGGGACAGACACAGGAACGAAGAAGGACACATGCCGGCCAGCCTAAGTGTTCCAGAGCAGTAGCAAGCTACCATGGCTCAGCGGTAACACTAGGAGACATTTCCCGGTAAGAGAGGCTACTAAAGATAAACAACTAGATGGTTAGATCCCACACATACCAAGCATTTCAATCATACACACAATATGCTCGATATGTGCAAATACAACGAAGCATCACAACATGACTCTATGACACAAGTACTTTATTTAAGGCTCAGGGAGCCATACATATCATACACACAAGTACGGGTCTCACGACCCAACATACAAATCATACAGTCATACAAGCCAACAGCGGAAGTACTTTGTCTGGGTACAGACAACTAGTAAAATAAAAGAGGCTTGGAAGCCTAACTATACTACGTGGTCCATCACAAGCTCAGGGTCACCACCTGGGTCTTTAGCCTACTCGTTGATGTCAACGTCTACATAGAACCCATCAGAAGGGGTTGCAGCGTCTTCTGTAAAAATGTAGATTATAGCAACATGAGTACAAAGGTACTCAGCAAGACTTACATCAGATCCTACATACATGCATAGTATCAAGAAGGGTTGGTGGAGTTATTGCAGCAAGCCAGCTTTGACTCATGGCTAGACTATCCTACGATACTCCAACTTGAAATAGTTTTGCGCACACGAGTCCACTATTCACCATTTCAATACACTACCGAGGATCCACCTCCGTCTTCCTACGGAAGAGTCATCCTCGGCACTCACACTTATCTTGAGGCTTTTAATAGTTTCCATTTACTTGTCTATGAACTGTATAGGCAACCAAGTAGTCCTTTACCGCGGACGCGGCTATTCGAATAGATCATGTTAACCCTGCAGGGGTGTACTCCTTCATACACGCTCTCACCACTTATCGTCGTTTACACGACATGTACTCGGCAACCTTCAAGCGGAAGCCCAACGTGGGTGTCGGCCACGACCTACCTAATCACCTAAGCCTCCAGTCCAGGTTTATCGCCTATTCAGGTTCCATCCGCAGGGAGTCCGGCCGAGGTTTCCCATACGGCCCCGAACGATGTGAACAGGGTTCCCGAGATACCTAACGGGTATTCGGTACACCCGGCCACGTACCTACCGCATCATAGCCCACCCCTACGGTCAGCGCTGTCCACGGCCTCCAGTAGGCTACAAACACCAGAAACTACTTGCAACTCCTGGACGGAGAACTAGGGTGAATATGAAGTCGAGAGGGTCCATTGGTTTCGGGCCCAATGCATGGTAGTAGCTGATTCTTAAATCACACATACAGATCTCAGTGCTTAAGGTCGGCTTCAATGAAACAACCCACCATGTACTCCTACATGGCCTCTCATCGATACCTTTACCAAATCGTGTTCACCACACCACTCTCATTACCGACATAATCATTTCACTCTAGCCCATCACCCAGATGAACCAGACCTGACACGACTCTAAGCATAGCAGGCATAGCAGTGTAGGAACAACACATACATATGGCTCAATCAACTCCTACACATGCTAGTGGGTTTCATCTAGTTACTGTGGCAATGACAGGTCATGCAGAGGAAATGGGTTCAACTACCGTAGCACACAGCAGTTTGAATCGCGTTGTCTTAATGCAGTAAAAGAGAGCAGGAGCGAGAACATGGGATTGTATCGATATGATCAAATGATTGGTTGCTTGCTTGATGGTTCGTTGCACGGATACGGCTCTTCGCTAGGGTAATCAGGGTACTCTTCGGGGACAGATCCTGTCGCAAAGGACATCGATACACAAACATCACCAAACAATATGCAACAATATGATGCATGCATGAAACATGGCAATATGAGTGTGTTGGGCTAATGCAACTAAAACCAGAAGGGTTTGAGCAAATTTGAATCAAAGATTCAAATTTCAAATTCAAATATGGCCTTTTAAAGTGCTTTTCCTTGTTCTGATTAAAACATCAATTTAACTTGTTTGATCATGCATGAAAATAGTACAGATGGATAGATTGGATTTTTCTGATCATTTTTCATATATAATTTGTCCAATTTGGAATTACAGAATAAAAGTTATGAATTTTTGAAGTTTAAATAATATTCTGGAATTTCCTGATTTAATTTAAATCCAGAATTATAATTACTACGTCAGCATGACGTCAGCATGACGTCAGTGGTCAACTGTGGCTGGTTGAAGTCAAACCTGACGTGTGGGGGCCACACGTCAGTGACAGGGGGGGTTAAACAGATTTAAATTAATCCTAATTACTAATTAGTGGCGCTGGGGCCCACTGTCAGTGTCAGGGGGGGTTGACTAACAGTAGTTAGCGCTAACCTAACCACCTGGCCGACAGGGCCCACGCGTCAGTGACCCTGGGGGGGTCAAACCCCAGGTCGGTCAAGTCAAACCCCACCGGCGACATGACGCCGGCGAGATCCGAGACGGCGGCGAGAGTGCTTTTTGCTATTCCGGCGACCAAATGGACGGCGGAAGGCATCTACGTGTTGCTGAGGCTGAGCCGCGTCTATTGGTGGTGGTGGTTGGGCTCGGGGTGGCCGGAGTTGACGGTGGCGAGCTCGGCTGCGGTGGCCGGAGTTCGGGTGCGGTCGGGATCAGTGTTGCAGGGGGTTTGGGGAGGCGTTGGTGCGTTCTACGTGCTCCTGGTGATGTGCGGAGCACGATGGCGAGCTCGGTTGGGCGCTACGGCGACCGTGGCCACGACGGCGACATCGCCGGCGGCGTGGAGCTCTCGGTCGAGGTGGAGCTAGGGCCTAGAGGTCGGGAGAGACCAGGGAAGAAGGGGGAAACGCTCCGGGGGCTCACCGCGGTTGCAGTGGGCGTCGAAGCGGGCTCGGGGACGCGCCGGAGACGACGAATTTGACGGCGACGGTGGTCGGAGTCCGAAGAGGGGAACGGCGACGTGGCGGCGATGCAGGGCTTCCGGGGACCCGTGGAGCGGTGGGGAGGAAGAGGGAGTTGTGGCGGAGCTTCTGAGCTAATCGGGGGAGCGAGGGGTGGTCGTAGGCGGTGGCTATGGCGAACGGCGGCGACGGTCGTGTTCGGCCGTGTGAGAGAGAGAGCGAGGGAGAGAAAGGAGAGAGCCAGGGAGAGTGAGAGAGAGCAGGGGGGATCGGGACGGGCTGCGGGCGTCGTCCACGCGGCCAGGAGGGCGTCGGCAAGCAGGAGGTGGCCGCGCGGCCGCGCGCGCGCGAGCACGCAGCAGCTTCGGGGCGTGGGGAGGAAGACGACGGGGAGCTACAGTGCTGGGCTGGGTCGGTTGCTGGCTGGGCCGGCCAGCTGGCTGGGCCGCACAGGTAAGTCTTTCTCCCTTTCTTTTCTGTTTTCTGATTTTATTTAATATATCTGCAACTTTGTTGAATTAAATAAAATACCTAGGCAATTCCAAAAATCACCAAACTACTCCTGGCTCATGGTTGGATTATTTCCAACATGAAACATTTTAGTTTGGAGATATTTGAGCATTTAAATATTTTATATTATTTTAAATGCCCAAATTCAAATAGTTATGATTTAATTCAAAAACCCTAGGATGGCCTAGGAAAATGTGCACCACTTTTGTAGAGGTTCTGAACCAAGACAAAAATGATGGGCATTTTAGAAGGGCATTTCAGGTTCATTGAAAATTATTTTACTAAACCCTAGTTGGTTTCAGAGGGGACTGGGGGTTCTGTCATCCCCATTTCAAGTTTCTGCTGAAAGAGTAAACATGATGCAACACTCTAATGCATGACTAGCTAGGGTGTGACATGCCGGAGCTCGGGCAAACTCGGGGTGGCGTTACAGAGCACGGGAGGGGGCGTTGTGGGTGTCTACATTTTCATGTGATCGTGCTGAGCACGATGGTGCACTCAGGTGGGAGCTCCAGTGGCTCTGGCCACAACGGCGACGAGGCACGGCGGCGGCGAGCTTCGGCCGTGGTGGAAGAAGGAGCTAGGGGACGAAATCAGGTGCGGGGAGTGGGGGAAAGAGAAGAGGAGCTCACAGGGAGTCGGACGAGACGCTAGGTGGGCTCGGGGACGTCCTGTCGGCGGCGAATCGAATGGCGGCGAGCTTCGGTGGCCGGCGACGGAACGGCGATGGTGGCGGCGTTGCGGGGCTTCTGGAGGGCCGTGGGTCAGTGGGGAGGAAGGAGGGGGTCGAGGCGGAACCTCTGGGCTAGTCGGGGGAGCGAGGGAGGCCCGGTGGCCGTGGTTATGGCGAGCGGCGGCGAGGGGCTCCGCTCGGTGAGGATAACAGAGGAGGGGGGGGGAGAGTGTTCCGGGGAGAGGATGAGGACGCGGGAGAGAGGGAGAAGGGAGAGGGGGTCGGGGGCTGCGTGGCTCCCTCGGGTGCCTCCAGCGGCGAGCAGGTAAGCAGGAGGTGGCCGGAGCGTGCGCGCGCGCGTCGGGCACACGCCCTCCTGCCTACTGGCAAGAGGTTGAAGACGGTGGCGACTGCGGTGGCTGGGCCGCACAGTGCTGGACCAGCACAGGAGCTGGGCCGGCTCTGGTGGGCTGCACAGGTAAGCTTTGCTCCTTTTATTTTTTTCTTCTGTTTTGTTTTATTTAATTTATTTTGCCACTGTTTTGAATTTAAACTAATTCAAACAATGCCAAAAACTCCTCTAAATATTTTATATTGCTAAATGGACTTTTCCAAAAGCTTATAAAATATTTCAGGGGTATTTGAAATTATATTCTAATTATATGAATATAATTCAAATTCAAATAGCTAATGAATTAAATCCAAAGTCCCAAAAATAATTCCTTAAAAATGTTCAATATTTTGGTTGGGACCAGAACCCTTACCAAAAATTATCAAACATTTAAGAAGAACATTTTGGAGCAATGAATGAGTTCTTTAGGGTTTTTGCCCTTCTTTTATTTAGGGTTTTGAGGCTTCCAAAATTCCTCAGTTCAAGGTTTCAGAATTTAAACATGATGCACACATGAAGCTAGCCTAGAGCAAACCAGAAGCTAGGGATGTGACAACTCACCCCCACTAAACAAGAATCTCGTCTCGAGATTCAAGCGTAGGGTAAGGTGAAAGGTAAATGCAACTAGTATAATCTTCACGATCCAGGGTGCACTTCAGTTGAACGTTGATTCAGTCACCATTATTGTCTTGAAGTCTTGCTCTGAGAACTCCAACTATCATGATAACGAGAGGAAAGGAAAGACCCTAAAAGAATTGTTCTTCTCGAAGGTCGAACAACTCAGAATTAACCCACGGAATGAGACATAACAACATCTCTCGAGCTGAGAGACGAAGCATACCTCTAGAGGGATGGAGTGGAGCAGATGACGAGGTTCACTAGGTAGACAACAATTCCAGACTTAAGAACGTGGTGATCGGTTGTCAACATAGCGAGGAGTTAAGTTGCCATGATACCACGACGAAACATCCTGGAGGAGGGTGATTCGTAGATTATCCCCTTAAGTGGCAAAAAGAATTACCTTTGATATAGAGATCATTGAGACTCTCTATATCAGCCTAAGGCAAATCACAGCAATCGATTGGCGGGGTCGGTAGAATGGCATACTCGGACTTGGATGATGTGGATTACCTTGTTGAAGACAACGCAATGGATGAATTTGCTTATCACCGGAAATGGAGGAGACCCATGGTAGAATGACACATTGGCGGTGCAAGCTGGGAACAAAATGCAAATGCTGGGAATGATTCTGGTAACTGGGGAAGAACCCAACAATAGAGAGTGAATTCACTGTTTGAAAAGATCATAGCATTGCCGAGGGAACTGAGAGCAAACCCAGTTGGTGCCGATGATAACACCTAGCGCTTGTGCGTGCTCTCAAGAACTTGAGCATTTCCACATTCATCAAGGTTTTACCAATATCCATGTCAAGGATCCTGGCAACACAACATACTACTATGATGAATAGCGATGGACGATGCAGATGCAAAGGAGGATAACACTTTCTCAGATTTCACCTTAGCGAGGCCAAGGAACCAAAATCTGGATGATCGACCGAGAGACATTTAGCACTCCGCTTCTAATGTTCTCCTTGATGTGCTAGTGTATCCCATTCATAGATATGGTTTGATAACTAGAACACCAAGTAAAAGGTCGGACTTCGGGAGCAATAGAATCCATAGGGGCAACTAGGGAGGTAAATCCTACGAAATCCTTATGGGGAGGTGGCCAACTTCCTCAATCAAGATATTATAATAATAGGTCTACCGGATGGGTGTGTTGACCTTGCCGGTTATTGAAAGACCAATATTATAATTCTTGGGAAATGTTCCAACCATCACATCTGCCTGAGATTCAGATCTGGTTGGTGTCAGGATATTCCAGACTCATCGAGTCTAGGAAGAAAATGAAAGTTTGCAACACAAATCGGCGAGATGACGTTGCGAAATTCTCGAGGGACGAACTGCGATAGCAAGCTCCAAAACATGAGCTGGTTCTGCTACAACATGTGTGAACACGCTGCCTCAGACAAGCATGATCACATGGTAGTCTTACAATAAAACACTACCGAGTTCTAGTTGGGAACCGTCAGCGAGGATATCGAAGTTCTTTCATAAGTCCGGATTAGCTCTTATGAAGATACTCCTTCTCCTTGAACAAATTAGTTAGTGGCTTGGTGTGCTAGGATATACATATGGAATGAAGATGATCAGTCTAACAGACCATAGAATTCTTCGCACGTGCATGACCGACTTGGGATGATTCCAAAGGAGCAAAAACAAACTTTCTCGAATTCACGACGGCAGCTTACATCAAAATGCACGTGAATCAAAGGAAGTCACTCCTTTCATCAAACAAGTACTTCATGAGCTAGCATGAAGAAAATGCCTTCAAGAGTTTCCAACACTAACTTAATGTTCAACAACATCATGGAGGAGATAAGGATGTTGTCAATGGACTCAACAACAACTCATCGGAATTTCCATATCACTGGACTTCCACCATCGTGTGAACAAGGTGATAGCATTGATCAGACCCAAAAGATATAATGGTGTATGCTCGAGGGATCAACCACGAGGAAGACAACATTACGAGCATCGTTGGTTCTGACTTGATTTGACGATAGCCCACACTCAAATCAAAGGATTGATAAGACGATAGGTCCAGCAACTGATCACAGGGACCAATCGATGAAGATATCATCTTTCTTCAACACACACCACACAAAAATATCCCTTTGGAACGAACTAAGTCAGGCAAGCTTTTATCTTCCAACCCTCCAAGTTGTCGTTTAGCTTAACCAACTAGCTCAGGGATATCTAACACAGATTCTTGGAGAAGGACGGTTCACAACAAACCAACTTGATCACGAACTCAACATAGCGGTCAGGTGACAACCTGGTAATACTTCTGAGAAGATATTCAGAAAATCACGAACCACCGGTATGTTACTAAGCTCGAGAACAATCTTGCTTTTCAGGGCAAGACGATATGATCAATAGAGCAAGGATTTGAAATAATCCTAACTCATCGATCAAGGAGTGAACCAGGAGAATGGACTAGGTAGCATGATCAACCTTAGAATGATGATTCAAAACCAACACGCTAAGAATGAAATTATTGCCCATTAACTACCAAGCAACAAGGTTGCTAGGAGTATTGAATTCACACATCACAATTCATTTGTCGGTATTCCGGTTGCAACAACACGAGGGCCGAGGAATGACTAATGATGGTGAGAAGTATCACTACGTCAAAATTCATGAGAGTTGGTGCAGTTCTCATGACAATTCTGACATAAAGGGGTAATACTCCAAAGTAGAACAAAACCAAAAGCTGGATTGGCATTTGATCTGCGGAATACAACTACTTTGACCCAATCCTAGATATGGATGAGGTACTGGAGTTTGTTTCTCCAAGTCATTCAGGACAGAATGGCTTGACGGACCACAAAAGTAGTAGGCATCAATAAACGAACGCACGCATACTCTTGGCTATCAATTGATAAACGAGGGTCAGGGGACAACTAAAGAGGGACAACTCAAAGGAACATACGATTTTCTGAGTTGTGGATGCATGGTTTAGCATGTTGAACCAAGTTCAACATGTTTCTTCCGGATAACCCATGCAGAAAGGTTGAGCTGGCAGAGTCACAATATAGCATGGAGAACTCATCAAGAATAATCCTGTTGTGATATTTCAGTTCAACGAGGAACTTCTGCCATAAGTAGTTCATGGTATTTGGAAGAAGAAGATACCACGGACTTCAAGGACTATCGCAAAGGTTACTAATATCCTAAAGGCACTAGCAAATACTATCAACAGGAAGTAGGTAGAGTGAATCTCGGGTTCAAGAACCCAGGAACAGAATACCTATTACTAAGTAGCATCACGGGATGCTTTCGAGAATAAAAGCCAGAATCATCACACTGGGATCACAAAACATTGCTAGATTACTAAGTGACTCCCTAAACACCTAGGGCCATAATAGTAATTCCAACATATTGTCAAGGCAATAGAATACCTCAACTCAACAATTAGTGTGATTGAGTTGGCATAAAGGAACATTGAAACGGGAAGAAAGGATTTGCACATGCATCAGACTACTTAGAAACCTGGGATGACTCGGACAGCATAACGGCTGTAAATGCTCAGAAAAGATTTGAGACATTCACAAAAATGGTGGCATAACCACTCAGAAGCACAATATCAAGGTCTCGAGATCAACAATAATCATACAAAAGTAGTAGGAACTGAAACGAGGCTTAAGTCCAACAATCTTATAAGTCCACTGATTAGTAACACGTGATCCTGATGGAAAGAAGAGATAGCCTAGTTCTTAATCCCCGCAGGAAAGATAAGATGACTCAGATCAGAAGGCATAAGGTATAAGGAGTAAAAAGAGCCTTACGTTCCATCCCACAATCAATTCCCTTATATAACTAAAGAATTTCTAGACTCAACTTCGACCAGTTTGGCTTGGTAATCCTACAGGCAGTCAAGCTCTGATACCAACGCTGTCAGGACCCCGACTCAATGCCACATCGATCTAGCATGTAACACCTCATATCACTTTGCGGCCTCACGCACGGTATTCCCATGGGTGTCGCCTTACCTTAGCCCGGGACCGTTTGCGCCTTTTAGCACACGTATATGACAGTGTCGCTAGCATCCATATGATAAGGAGCCCGGGCTGACATGGCTAGTCGTAAACCCAAAGTGGCACAGACTTACAGGGACATGCATCCATGACCCAGCATCGAACGTGTCGGTCATCAGTGAGTGAAACCAGGCTGTAGCACTGGGCTAGCAGGACTCCGGTGAACCGGGCTGTAGCGGGCTAATAGGACTCCGGTATTCATCGCGTGACATTTCCCCGAAGGGACAGACACAGGAACGAAGAAGGACACATGCCGGCCAGCCTAAGTGTTCCGGAGCAGTAGCGAGCTACCATGGCTCGGTGGAAACACTAGGAGACATTTCCCCGTAAGAGAGGCTACTAAAGATAAACAACTAGATGGTCAGATCCCACACATACCAAGCATTTCAATAACATACACACAATATGCTCGATATGTGCAAATACAACATGGCATCACAACATGACTCTACGACTCAAGTAATTTATTCAATAGGCTCCGAGGAGCGAGATATTACAAACAGGGGTCTCACGACCCAACATTCAGAGCATACAAGTCAAAGCACAAGCGGAAGCTATCATGTCTGAGTACAGACATCTATAAATGAAAAAGGCTGAGAAGCCTGACTATCTATCAGATCCTGCCGAGGGCACAAGATCGTAGCTGAGGTAACAAGCTAAACGTTGAAGTCCACGCGGAACTACTAGCGAGACCGAAGTCTCTCTGCAAAACATAAAATAGGCAAACGTGAGTACAAATGTACCCAGCAAGACTTACATCAGAACTAACTACATATGCATCATTATCAACAAAGGGGTGGTGGGGTTTAACTGCAGCAAGCCAGCTTTGACTCGGTGGCTATCCTAAACTACGACTGCGAGTAACTCTTTTGAGGTGGCGCACACGAGTCCACATATTCACCATATCAATACACCACTATGGATCCGCTCCCGTCTCCCTACGAGAACGCCATCCATAGCACTCACGCTTATCTTGCGTATTTTAGAGTATCCACTTTCACTTGTCTATGAACTGATATAAGCAACCCAGAAGTCCTTTTCCGCGGACACGGCTATTCGAATAGATGATGTTAACCCTGCAGGGGTGTACTTCTTCATACATGTTTCCACCACTTAGCGTCTGCACACGACATGTGCTCGG
>NW_025229015.1:26036-26935 GCF_018294505.1 Triticum aestivum
ACTGGGCGCTCAGAGTCAAACCTGACGTGTGGGGGCCACACGTCAGTGACACAGGTTAGACAGGGGGGGTTAGTTTAATTTAATTAAAGATTAGGGCACTAGGGCCCACATGTCAGTGGCTCTAGGGTTAGATTAGGTGGTGATTAGCTTAAGCTAATCACCTGATGGCGGGGGCCCACCTGTCAGTGTCAGCAGAGGGGGGGGGTAGTTAAAATAAAATAACTAAACTAATTAACAGGGGGGGCTGGCCCCACCTGTCATCGACCCAGAGGGGGGGGTCCCGCCGTGGTCAACGTGGGTCAGACCCACCGGCGGCTTGACGCCGGCGAGGCCAGACGCGGTGGTGCGCGTCGGAAACCAACTACAGGGGCTCTTTTGGCGCGCAGGGAGCAGCTACGGGGAGAGGGTGGAGTGGCGCATCCAACGGTGGCGGTGGCGGAGGCTGGGGTGGCCGGAGCTGCCGGCGGCGAGCTCTTTTGCGGCTGCCGGAGCTCGGGCAAACTCGGGGTGGCGTTACAAAGCACGGGAGGGGGCGTTGTGGGTGTCTACGGGTTCATGTGATCGTGCTGAGCACGATGGTGCACTCAGGTGGGAGCTCCAGTGGCTCTGGCCACGACGGCGACGAGGCACGGCGGCGGCGAGCTTCGGCCGTGGTGGAAGAAGGAGCTAGGGGACGAAATCAGGTGAGGGGAGTGGGGGAAAGAGAAGAGGAGCTCACGGGGAGTCGGACGAGACGCTAGGTGGGCTCGGGGACGTCCTGTCGGCGGCGAATCGAATGGCGGCGAGCTTCGGTGGCCGGCGACGGAACGGCGATGGTGGCGGCGTTGCGGGGCTTCCGGAGGGCCGTGGGTCAGTGGGGAGGAAGGAGGGGGTCGAGGCGGAGCCTCTGGGCTAGTCGG
>NW_025229015.1:28733-29527 GCF_018294505.1 Triticum aestivum
GAGACGAGGCGGATGTCGTCGCGGTAGCGAGGACGGAGGCCGAGACGAGCACGTGACACCATTGCCACCCTGTCTTATCGTAATGCGAGTCGAGGCAGAAGTCATCGCGGTAGCGACGACGGACGCCGAGACGAGCACGTGACACCACTGCCTCCCTATCTTAGCGTAACGCGAGTCGAGGCGGACGTCGTCATGGTAGCGACGACGGACGCCGAGACGAGCACGTGACACTAGTGCCACCCTGTCTTAGCGTAACGCGAGTCGAGGCGGACGTCGTTGCGGTAGCGACGACGGACGCCGAGACGAGCACGTGACAGCACTGCCTCCCTTTTTTAGCGTAACGCGAGTCGAGGCGGACCTCGTCGCGGTAGCGACGACAGACGCCGAGACGAGCATGTGACACCATTGCCAACCTGTCTTAGCATAACGCGAGTCGAGGCGGACGTCGTCCCGGTAGCGACGACGGACGCAGAGACGAGCACGGGATACCAGTGCCACCCTGTCTTAGCGTAACGCGAGTCGATGCGGACGTTGTAGCTGTAGCGAAGACGGACGCCGAGACGAGCACTTGACACCACTGCCTCCCTGTCTTAGCGTAACGCGAGTCGAGGCGGCCGTCGTCGCGGTAGCGACGACGGACGACGACACGAGCACATGAGACCAGTGCCACCCTGTCTTAGTGTAACGCGAGTCAAGGCGGACGTCGTCGCGGTAGCGATGACGGACGCCGAGACGAGCACGTGATACCAATGCCACCCTGCCTGAGCGTAACGCGAGTCGAGGCAGACGTCGTC
>NW_025229015.1:29594-30613 GCF_018294505.1 Triticum aestivum
AGGAGGGGGTCGAGGCGGAGCCTCTGGGCTAGTCGGGGGAGCGAGGGAGGCCCGGTGGCCGTGGTTATGGCGAGCGGCGGCGAGGGGCTCCGCTCGGTGAGGATAACAGAGGAGGGGGGGGAGAGTGTTCCGGGGAGAGGATGAGGATGCGGGAGAGAGGGAGAAGGGAGAGGGGGTCGGGGGCTGCGTGGCTCCCTCGGGTGCCTCCAGCGGCGAGCAGGTAAGCAGGAGGTGGCCGGAGCGTGCGCGCGCGCGTCGGGCACACGCCCTCCTGCCTACTGGCAGGAGGTTGAAGACGGTGGCGACTGCGGTGGCTGGGCCGCACAGTGCTGGACCAGCACAGGAGCTGGGCCGGCTCTGGTGGGCTGCACAGGTAAGCTTTGCTCCTTTTATTTTTTTCTTCTGTTTTGTTTTATTTAATTTATTTTGCCACTGTTTTGAATTTAAACTAATTCAAACAATGCCAAAAACTCCTCTAAATATTTTATATTGCTAAATGGACTTTTCCAAAAGCTTATAAAATATTTCAGGGGTATTTGAAATTATATTCTAATTATATGAATATAATTCAAATTCAAATAGCTAATGAATTAAATCCAAAGTCCCAAAAATAATTCCTTAAAAATGTTCAATATTTTGGTTGGGACCAGAACCCTTACCAAAAATTATCAAACATTTAAGAAGAACATTTTGGAGCAATGAATGAGTTTTTTAGGGTTTTTGCCCTTCTTTTATTTAGGGTTTTGAGGCTTCCAAAATTCCTCAGTTCAAGGTTTCAGAATTTAAACATGATGCACACATGAAGCTAGCCTAGAGCAAACCAGAAGCTAGGGATGTGACAATGCGGACATCCTCGCGGTAGCGACGACAGACGCCGAGATGAGCACGTGACACCACTGCCACCCTATCTTAGCGTAACGCTAGTCGAGGCAGACGTCATCACGGTAGCGACGACGGACGCGGAGACGAGCACGTGACACCACTGCCACCCTGTCTTAGCGTAATGCTAGTCGAGGCGG
>NW_025229016.1:0-3037 GCF_018294505.1 Triticum aestivum
CGTTTCGTGGACTACTACTCACTATTTTGGGGTCCCGGAGTGATTTCCACGATTAACGAACCCTGGAGTGCGTTTACGTGTTGGTCATCAACACTCACAATTTTGGCCGATTCTAACCCGTTTCTTGGATTATTACTCACTGTTTTGGGGTCCCAAAGCGATTTCCATAGTAGTATAACCCCAAGGTGCGCTTACATGTCGGTCATGAACATTGGCTGTTGTGGCCGATTCTGGCCCGTTTCATGGACTATTACTCAATGCTTTGGGGTCCAGGAGTGGTTTCCATGGTTAACGAACCCTCGGGTGCGTTTACGTGTCGGTCATCAACACTCGCTCTTTTCGCCAATTCTGGCCTGTTTCATGGACTATTACTCACTATTTTGGGGTCCTAGAGTGACTTCCACAATTAACAAACCCTGGGTGCGTTTATGTGTCGGTCATCAACACTCGCTGTTTTGGCCGATTCTGGCCTGTTTCTTGGATTATTACCCACCGTTTTGGGGCCGGGAAGCGATTTCCATAATTGTTGAACCCCAAGGTCTGCTTACATGTCGATCATCAACACTGGCAGTTTTGGCCGATTCTGGCCCGTTTGATGGACTATTACTCACTGTTTTTGGGTCCCGGACTGGTTTCCATGGTTAACGAACCATGCGGTGTGTTTACATGTCGGTCATCAACGCTCGCAATTTTGGCTTATTCTGACCTGTTTCTTTGAATATTACTTACTGTTTTGGGGTCCCGGAGCGATTTCCATAGGTGTTGAACACCAAGGTGCGCTTACATGTTGGTCATCAACACTGACAGTTTTGACCGATTCTGGCCTGCTTCATGGGGCTATTACTCACTGTTTTGGAGTCCCGGAGCGATTTCCATAGTTGTTGAATCCCAAGATGCGCTTACGTGTCGGTCATCAACACTGGCAGTTTCGGCCGATTCTGGGCCATTTCGTGGACTATTACTCACTATTTGGGGCCCCGGAGTGATTTCGACGATTAACAAACCCTGGGGTGTGTTTACGTGTCGGTTATGAACACTGGCAGTTTTGGCTGATTCTGACCCGTTTCTTGGATTATTACTCACTGTTTTGGGGTCCCAAAGCGATTTCCATAGTAGTATAAGCCCAAGGTGCGCTTACGTGTCGGTCATCCACACTGGCAGTTTTGGCCGATTCTGGCCCGTTTCGTGGACTACTCACTATTTTGGGGTCCGAGAGTGCTTTCCACGATTAACGAACCCTGGGTGCATTTACGTGTCGGTCATCAACACTCGCAGTTTTGGCCGATCTGGCCCGTCTCTTGGACTATTACTCACTGCTTTGGGGTCCCGGAGTGGTTTCCATGGTTAAGGAACCCTGTGATGCGTTTACTTGTCGGGCATCAACACTCGCAATTTTGGACGATTCTGACCCATTTCTTGGATTAATACTCACTGTTTTGGGGTCCCAAAGCTATTTCCATAGTTGTTGAACACCAAGGTGCACTTACGTGTCAGTCATCAACAATAGCATTTTTGGCAGATTCTGGCCCGTTTCATGGACTATTACTCACCATTTTGGGATCGCAGAGTGATTTCCACGATTAACGAACCCTGTGGTTTGTTTACGTGTCGGTCATCAACACTCGCAGTTTTGGCCGATTCTGGCCCATTTCTTGGATTATTACTCATCATTTTGGGGTCCCGAAGCGATTTCCATAATTGTTGAACCCCAAGGTCCGCTTACGCGTCGGTCATCAACACTGGCAGTTTTGGCCGATTCTGGCCCGTTTCGTGGACTACTACTCACTATTTTGGGGTCCCGGAGAGTGCGTTTACGTGTCGGTCATCAACACTCACAACTTTGGCCGATTCTGACCCGTTTCTTGGATTATTACTCACTGTTTTGGGGTCCCGAAGCGATTTCCATAGTAGTATAACCCCAAGGTGCGCTTACATGTCGGTCATGAACATTGGCTGTTTTCGCCGATTCTGGCCCGTTTCATGGACTATTACTCAATGCTTTGGGGTCCAGGAGTGGTTTCCATGGTTAATGAACCCTGGGGTGCGTTTACGTGTCGGTCATCGACACTCGCTCTTTTGGCCAATTCTGGCCTGTTTCATGGACTATTACTCACTATTTTGGGGTCCCAGAGTGACTTCCACAATTAACTAACCCTGGGGTGCGTTTATGTGTCGGTCATCAACACTCGCTGTTTTGGCCGATTCTGGACCGTTTCTTGGATTATTACTCACTGTTTTGGGGTCGCGAAGCGATTTCCATAATTGTTGAACCCCAAGGTCTGCTTACGTGTCGATCATCAACACTGGCAGTTTTGGCCGATTGTGGCCCGTTTGATGGACTATTACACACTGTTTTTGGGTCCCGGAGTGGTTTCCATGGTTAACGAACCATGCGGTGTGTCTACATGTCGGTCATCAACGCTCGCAATTTTGGCTTATTCTGACCTGTTTCTTCGAATATTACTCACTGCTTTGGGGTCCCGAAGCGATTTCCATAGGTGTTGAACACCAAGGTGCGCTTACGTGTTGGTCATCAACACTGGCAGTTTTGACCGATTCTGGCCCGGTTCTTGGACTATTACTCACTGTTTTGGGGTGCCAGAGCGATTTCCATAGTTGTTGAACCCCAAGAAGCGCTTACGTGTCGGTCATCAACACTGGCAGTTTTGGCTGATTCTAGCCCGTTTCGTGGACGATTACTCACTATTTGGGGTTCCCGGAGTGATTTCCATGATTAATGAACCCTGGGGTGCGTTTACGTGTCGGTGATCAATACTGGTAGTTTTGGCCGATTCTGACCCGTTTCTTGGATTATTACTCACTGTATTGGGGTCCCGAAGCGATTTCCATAATTGTTGAACCCCAAGGTCCGCTTACGTGTCGGTCATCAACACTGGCAGTTTTGGCCGATTCTGGCCCATTTCGTGGACTACTACTCACTATTTTGGGGTCCCTGAGTGATTTCCACGATTAACGAACCCTGGAGTGCGTTTACGTGTCGGTCATCAACACCCACAATTTTGGCCGATTCTGACCC
>NW_025229016.1:4871-5858 GCF_018294505.1 Triticum aestivum
GACTACTCACTATTTTGGGGTCCGAGAGTGCTTTCCACGATTAACGAACTCTGGGTGCGTTTACGTGTCGGTCATCAACACTCGCAGTTTTGCCCGATTCTGGCCCGTCTCATGGACTATTACTCACTGCTTTGGGGTCCCGAAGCGATTTCCATAGTAGTATAACCCCAAGGTGCGCTTACATGTCGGTCATGAACATTGGCTGTTTTCGCCGATTCTGGCCCGTTTCATGGACTATTACTCAATGCTTTGGGGTCCAGGAGTGGTTTCCATGGTTAATGAACCCTGGGGTGCGTTTACGTGTCGGTCATCAACACTCGCTCTTTTGGCCAATTCTGGCCTGTTTCATGGACTATTACTCACTATTTTGGGGTCCCAGAGTGACTTCCACAATTAACTAACCCTGGGGTGCGTTTATGTGTCGGTCATCAACACTCGCTGTTTTGGCCGATTCTGGACCGTTTCTTGGATTATTACTCACTGTTTTGGGGTCGCGAAGCGATTTCCATAATTGTTGAACCCCAAGGTCTGCTTACGTGTCGATCATCAACACTGGCAGTTTTGGCCGATTCTGGCCCGTTTGATGGACTATTACACACTGTTTTTGGGTCCCGGAGTGGTTTCCATGGTTAACGAACCATGCGGTGTGTCTACATGTCGGTCATCAACGCTCGCAATTTTGGCTTATTCTGACCTGTTTCTTCGAATATTACTCACTGCTTTGGGGTCCCGAAGCGATTTCCATAGGTGTTGAACACCAAGGTGCGCTTACGTGTTGGTCATCAACACTGGCAGTTTTGACCGATTCTGGCCCGGTTCTTGGACTATTACTCACTGTTTTGGGGTGCCAGAGCGATTTCCATAGTTGTTGAACCCCAAGAAGCGCTTACGTGTCGGTCATCAACACTGGCAGTTTTGGCTGATTCTAGCCCGTTTCGTGGACGATTACTCACTATTTGGGGTTCCCGGAGTGATTTCCATGATTAA